>NC_056733.1:1610716839-1610855781 GCF_019279795.1 Protopterus annectens | reverse complement strand
ATTTTTTTACCTTGTGTTTTACTTGTATTTTGCTTTTACCTGCATATTAAAACTTGAAAAGAGACCACAGCTCTATCACTTGTGAGTCAGGCAAAATTTACTAGAGGCCAATAGAACAGATCACTTAAGGTTAATCATCTGTAAACTGAATGGGTAGAGTTAGGAATTAAATGTTCTATTTAGGGGTAAAATAAAACATTTCACAACTTTACTAGAAAGGCTCACACAGACTCTGCTACACTTTGCTGTCAGGGAAAGGTTAGTTTGCTTTTTATTTGTTCTATTACTTTATTGCCTTTTTCTATTTTGAATAGTGTGATTTTTTTTATTTACCTTGTGCTTTACCTGTATTCTGCTTTTAACTGAATATTAAAACTTGAAAAGAGACCACAGCTCTGTCTCTTATGAGTCAGGCAGAAATTAGTACAGGTCAATAGAGCAGGTCAGTTAACGGTAATCATCTGTGAACTGAGGGCGTGGAGCTAAGAACTAAACCTTCTATTTAAGGGGTAATATAAAACATTTCACAGCTTTACAAGAAAGACTCACACAGACTCTGCTACACTTTGCTGTCAGGGAAAGGTTAGTTTGCTTTTTATTTGTTCACTTACTTTATTGCCTTTTTCTATTTTGAATAATGTGATTTATTTTATTTACCTTGTGTTTTATTTGCATTCTGCTTTTAACTGCATATTAAAACTTGAAAATAGACCACAGTTCTGTCTCTTGTGAATCAGGCAGAAATTACTACAGGTCAATAGAACAGGACATTTAAAAGTAATCATCTGTGAACTGAGGGGGTGGAGCTAGGAACTAAACCTTCTATTTAAGGGGTAAAAGAAAACATTGCAGAGCTTTACTAGAAAGGCTCACCCAGACTCTGCTACACTGTGCTGGGAGGGAAAGGTTAGTTTGATTTTTATTTGTTCGATTACTTTATTGCATTTTTCTATTTTGAATACTGTGATTTATTTTATTTACCTTGTGTTTTACTTGTATTCTGCTTTTAACTGCATATTAAGACTTGAAAAGAGACCACAACCCTGGCTCTTATAAGTCAGGCAGAAATTAGTACACATCAATAGAACAGTTCAGTTAATGTTAATCATCTGTGAACTGAGGGGGTGGACCTAGGAACTAACCCTTCTATTAAAGGGGTAAAACAAACCATTTCAGAGCTTTACTAGAAAAGCTCACCCAGACTCTGATACACTTTGATGTGAGGGAAAGTTTAGTTTGCTTTTTATTTGTTGTATTACTTTATTTCTTTTTTCAATTTTGAGTACTGAGATTTGTTTTATTTCCCTTGTGTTTTACTTCTATTCAGCTTTTAACTGCATATTAAAACTTGAAAAGAGGCCACAGCTCTATCTCTTCTGATTCAGGCAGAAATTAGTACAGGTCAATAGAACAGGTCAGTTAAGGTTAATCATCTGTGAACTGAGGGGGTGGAGCTAGGAACTAAACTTTCTAGTTAAGGGGTAAAATAAAACATTTCAGAGCTTTACTAGAAAGGCTCAACCAGACTCTGCTACACTTTGCTGTGAGGGAAATGTTAGTTTTCTTTTTATTTGTTGTATTACTTTATTGCCTTTTTCTATTTTGAATACTGTGATTTGTTTTATTTACCTTGTGTTTTACTTGTATTCTGCTTTTCACTGTATACCAAAACGTAAAAAGAGACCACAGCTCTGTCTCTTGTGAAGGGGTGGAGCTAGGAACTAAACCTTCTATTTAAGGGGTAATATAAAACATTTCACAGCTTTACAAGAATGACTCACACAGACTCTGCTACACTTTGCTGTCAGGGAAAGGTTAGTTTGCTTTTTATTTGTTCACTTACTTTATTGCCTTTTTCTATTTTGAATAATGTGATTTATTTTAGTTACCTTGTGTTTTATTTGTATTCTGCTTTTAACTGCATATTAAAACTTGAAAATAGACCACAGTTCTGTCTGTTGTGAATCAGGCAGAAATTACTACAGGTCAATAGAACAGGACATTTAAAAGTAATCAACTGTGAACTGAGGGGGTGGAGCTAGGAACTAAACCTTCTATTTAAGGGGTAAAAGAAAACATTGCAGAGCTTTACTAGAAAGGCTCACACAGACTCTGCTACACTTTGCTGTGAGGGAAAGGTTAGTTTGCTTTTTCTTTGTTGTATTACTTTATTGCCTTTTTCTTTTTTAAATACTGTGATTTATTTTATTTACCTTGTGTTTTACTTGTATTCTGCTTTTACCTGCATATTAAAATTTGAAAAAAGACCACAGCTCTATCTCTTGTGAGTCAGGCAGAAATTACTAGTGGCCAATAGAACAGATCAGTTAAGGTTAATCATCTGTAAACTGAGGGGGTAGAGCTAGGAATTAAACCTTCTATGTAAGGGGTAAAATAAAACATTTCACAGCTTTACTAGAATGGCTCACCCAGACTCTGCTACACTTTGCTATGAGGGAAAGGTTAGTTTGCTTTTTCTTTGTTGTATTACTTTATTGACTTTTTCTATTTTTAATACTGTGATTTGTTTTATTTACCTTGTGTTTTACTTGTATTCTGCTTTTAACTGCATATTAAACTTGAAAAGTGACCACAGCTCTGTCTCTTGTGAGTCAGGCAGAAATTAGTACAGGTCAACAAAACAGGTCAGTTAGGGTTAATCATCTGTGAACTGATGAGGTGGAGCTAGGAACTAAACCTTCTATTTAAGGGGTAAAATAAAACATTTCACAGCTTTACTAGAAAGGCTCACACAGACTCTGCAACACTTTGCTCTGAGGGAAAGGTTAGTTTGCTTTGTATTTGTTATATTACTTTATTGCCTTTTTCTATTTTGAATACTGTGATTTCTTTTATTTACATTGTGTTTTACTTGTATTCTGCTTTTCACTGCATATTAAAACTTGAAAAGAAACCACAGCTCTGTCTCTTGTGAGTCAGGCAGAAATTAGTACAGGTCAAAAAAAAGGTAATTTAAAAGTAATCATCTGTGAACTGAGGGGGTGGAGCTAGGAACTAAACCTTCTATTTAAGGGGTAAAATAAAACATTTCCGTGCTTTACTAGAAAGGCTCACACAGCCTCTGCTACACTTTGCTGTGAGGGAAATGTTAGTTTGCTTTTTTGTTCTATTACTTTATTGCTTTTTTCTGTTTTGAATACTGTCATTTGTTTTATTTACCTTGTGTTTTACTTGTATTCTGCTTTTAACTGCATATTAAAACTTGAAAAGAGACCACAGCTCTGTCTCTTGAAGTAAGGCAGAAATTAGTACAGGTCAATAAAACAGATCAGTTAGGGTTAATCATCTGTGAACTGAGGAGGTGGAGAAAGGAACTAAACCTTCCATTTAAGGGGTAAAATAAAACATTTCACAGCTTTACTAGAAAGGTTCACACAGCCTCTGCTACACTTTGCTGTGAGGGAAAGGTTAGTTTGCTTTTTATTTGTTGTATTACTTTATTGCATTGTTCTTTTTTGAATACTATGATTTCTTTTATTTACCTTGTGTTTTATTTCTATTCTGCTTTTAACTGCATATTAAAACTTTAAAAGAAACCACAGCTCTATCTCTTTTGAGTCAGGCCGAAATTAGTAGAGGCCAATATAACAGATCAATTAAGGTTAATCATCTGTAAGCTGAGGGGTAGAGCTAGGAACTAAACCTTCTATTTAAGGGGTACAATAAAACATTTCAGAGCTTTTCTAGAAAGGCTCACCCAGACTCTGCTACACTTTGCTGTGAGGGAAACGTTAGTTTGCTTTTTATTTGTTCTATTACTTTATTGCCTTTTTCTATTTGAATACTGTGATTTCTTTTATTTACCTTATGTTTTACTTCTATTCTGCTTTTAACTGCATACTAAAACATGAAAAAATACCACAGCTCTGTCTCTTGTGATTCAGTCAGAAATTAGTACAGGTCAAAAGAACAGGTGAGCTAAGCTTAATCATCTGTGAACTGAGGGAGTGGAGCGAGGAACTAAACCTTATATTTAAGGGGTAAAATAAAACATTTCAGAGCTTTACTAGAAAGGCTCACCCAGACTCTGCTACACTCTGCTGTCAGGGAATGGTTAGTTTGCTTTTTTATTTGTTGTATTACTTTATTGCCTTTTTATATTTGAATACTGTGATTTGTTTTATTTTCCTTGTGTTTTAATTGTATTCTGCTTTTAACTGCATATTAAAACTTGAAAAGAGACCACAGCTCTGTCTCTTGTAATTCAGGCAGAAATTAGAACAGGTTAACATAACAGGTCAGTAAGGGTTAATCATCTGTGAACTGAAGGGATGGAGTGGGTGGAGCTAGGAACTAAACCTTCTATTTAAGGGTAAAATAAAACACTTCAGATCTTTACTAGAAAGGCTCACCCAGACTCTGTTACCCTTTACTGTGAGGGAAATGTTAGTTTGCTTTATATTTGTTGTATTACTTTATTGCCTTTTTCTATTTTGAATAATGTGATTTGTTTTATTTCCCTTGTGTTTTACTTCTATTCTGCTTTTAACTGCATATTAAAACTTGAAAAGAGACCACAGCTCTATCTCTTGTGAGTCAGGCAGAAATTGCTATAGGTCAATAGAAAAGGTCAATTAAGGTTAATCATCTGTGAACTGAGGGGGTGGAGCTAGGAACTTAATTTCTATTTAAGGGGTAAAATAAAATATTTCAGAGCTTTACTAGAAAGAATCACCCAGACTCTGCTACACTTTGCTGTGAGGGAAAGGTTTGTTTGCTTTTTATTTGTCATATTACTTTATTGCCTTTTTCTATTTTGGATATGTTCATTTGTTTTATTTACCTTGTGTTTTACTTGTATTCTGCTTTTAACTGCATATTAAAACTTGAAGGAGACCAGAGCTCTGCCTCTTGTGAGTCAGGCAGAAATTAGTAGAGGTCAATAGAACAGATCAGTTAAGGTTCATCATCTTTGAACTGAGGGGCTGGAGCTAGGAACTAAACCTTCTATTTAAGGGGTAGAATAAAACATTTCAGAGCTTTACTAGAAAGGCTCACCCAGAGTCTGCTACACTTTGCTGTGAGGGAAAGGTTAGTTTGCTTTTTATTTGTTGTATTACTTTATTGCCTTTTTCTATTTTGAATACATTGATTTGTTTTATTTACCTTGTGTTTTGCTTGTATTCTGCTTTTAACTGCATAGTAAAACTTGAACAAAGACCACAGCTCTGTCTCTTGTGAATCAGGCAGAAATAATAGAGGTCAATAGAACAGGCCAGTTACTGTTAATCAATTGTGAACTGAGGGGGTGGAGCTGGGAACTAAACCTTCAATTTAATGGGTAACATAAAACGTTACAGAACTTTACTAGAAAGCCTCACGAAGACTGTGCTACAATTTGGTGTGTGATAAAGTTTAGTTTGCTTTTTCTTTGTTGTATTACTTTATTGCCTTTTTCTATTCGAATACTGCAATTTGTTTTATTTACCTTGTGTTTTACTTGCATTCTGCTTTTAACTTCATATTAAAACTTGAAAAGAGACCACAGCTCTGTCTCTTGTGTGTCAGGCAGAAATTAGTACAGGTCAATAGAACAGGTCAGTAAGGGTTAATCATCTGTGAACTGAGGGGGTGGAGCTAGGAACTAAACCTCATCTTTAAGGGGTAAAATAAAAAAAATGTAAAGCTTTACTAGAAAGGCTCAGCCAGACTCTGCTACACTTTGCTGTGAGTGAAAGGTTAGTTTGCTTTTTATTTGTTGTATTACTTTATTGCCTTTTCCGAATTTGAATACTGTGATTTGTTTTATTTACCTTGTGTTTTACTTCTATTCTGTTTTTAACTGCATATTAAAACTTGAAAAAAGACCACAGCTCTAGTTCTTGTGAGTTAGGCAGAAATGAATAGAGGACAATAGAACAGGTCAGTTAAGGTTAATCATCTGTGAACTGAGGGGCTAGATCTAGCAACTAAACATTCTATTTAAGGGGTAAAATAAAACATTTCAGACCTTTGTTAGAAAGGCTCACCCAGACTCTGCTACACTTTGCTGTGAGGGAAAGGTTAGTTTGCTTTTTATTTGTTGTATTACTTTGTTACCTTTTTTCTATTTTGAATACTGTGATTTGTTTTATTAACCTTGTGTTTTACTTGTAATCTGCATTTAACTGCATATTGAAACTTGAAAAGAGACCACAGCTCTGTCTATTGTGAGTCAAGCAGAAATTAATACAGGTAAATAGAAATGGTCATCTAAGCTTAATCATCTGTGAACTTAGGGGTTGGAGCTAGAAACTACACCTTCTATTTAAGGGGTAAAATAAAATATTTCAGAGCTGTACTAGAAAGCTCACCCAGACTCTGCTACACTTTGCTGTGAGGGAAAGGTTATTTTGCTTTTCATTTGTTTTATTTGTTGTATTACTTTATTGCCTTTTTCTATTTTGAATACTGAGATTTCTTCTTTTACCTTGTGTTTTACTTCTATTCTGCTTTTAACTGCATATTAAAACTTGAAAAGAGACCACCGCTCTATCTCTTGTACGTCAGGCAGAAATTAGTATAGGTAACTAGAACAGGTCAGTTAAGGTTAATCATCTGTGAACTGAGGGGGTGAAGTTAGGAATTAAACCTTTTTTAATGGGTAAAATAGAACATTTCAGAGCTTTTATAGAAAGGCTCACCAAGACTCTGCTACATTTTGCTGTGAGGGAAAGGTTAGCTTGCTTTTTATTTGCTGTATTACTTTATTGCCTGTTTCTATTTTGAATACTGCAAATTGTTTTATTTACCTTGTGTTTTACTCTTATTCTGCTTTAACTGCGTAGTAAAACTTGAAAAAAGACCACAGGTCTGTCTCTTGTGAGTCAGACAGAAATTAGTACAGGTCAATAGAACAATTCATTTAAGGTTAAATATCTGTGTACTTAGTGGGTGGAGCTAGGAACTAAACCTTTTATTTAAGGGGTAAAAGAAAACATTTCAGAGCTTTACTAGAAAGGCTCACCCAGATTCTTCTACACTTTGCTGTGACGGAAATGTTAGTTTGTTTTTTTTATTTATTGTATTACTTTATTGCTTTTTTCTATTTCGAATACTGTGATTTCTTTTATTTACCTTGTGTTTTAATTGTATTCTGCTTTTAACTGCATATTAAAGCTTAAAAGGAGACCACAGCTCTATCTCTTGTGAGTCAGGCAGAAGTTATTAGAGGTCAATAGAATGGGTCAGTTAAGGTTAATTATCTGTGAACTGAGGGGGTGGACCTAGGAGCTAAACCTTCTATTTAAGGGGTAAAATAAAACATTTCAGAGGTTTACTATAAAGGCTCACCCAGACACTGCTACACTTTGTTGTGAGGGAAAGGTTAGTTTGCTTTTTATTTGTTGTATTACTTTATTGCCTTTTTCTATTTTGAATACTGTGATTTGTTTCATTTACCTTGTGTTTTACTTGTATTCTGCTTTTAACTGCATATTAAAACATGAAAAGAGACCACAGCTCTGTCTCTTATGAGTCAGGCAGAAATTAGTACAGGTCAATAGAACAGAACAGGTCAGCTAAGATTAATCATCTGTGAACTGAGGTGGTAGAGCTAGGAACTAAACCTTCTATTTAAGGGGTAAAATAAAACATTCTGGAGTTTTACTAGAAAGGCTCACCCAGACTCTGCCACACTTTGCTGTGAGGGCAAGGTTAGTTTGCTTTTTATCTGTTGCATTACTTTATTGCCTTTTTCTATTTTAAATACTGTGATTTGTTTTATTAACCTTGCGTTTTACTATTATTCTGCTCTTAACTGCATATTAAAACTTTAAAAGAGACCACAGCTCTGTCTCTTGTGAGTCAGGCAGAAATCAGTACAGGTCAATAGAACAGATCAGTTAAGGTTAATCATCTGTGAACTGAGGGGGTGGGCTAGGAACTAAACCATCTATTTAAGGAGTAAAATAAAACATTTCAAAGCCTTTATCGAAAGGCTTACCCAGGCTCTGCTACACTTTGCTGTGAGTGAAAGATTAGTTTGATTTTTATTTGTTGTATTACTTTATTGCCTTTTCTATTTTGAATATTGTGATTTGTTTTATTTACCGTGTGTTTTACTTCTATTCTGCTTTTAACTGCATATTAAAACTTGAAAAGAGACCACAGCTCTATATTCTGTGAGTCAGGCAGAAATTAGTACAGCTCAACAGAGCAGGTCATTTAAGGTTAATCATCTGTGAACTGAAGGGGTAGAGCTAGGAACTAAACCTTCTATTTAAGGGGTAAAATAAAACATTTCCGAGCATTACTAGACTCTGCTACACTTTGCTGTGAGGGAAAGGTTAGTTTGCTTTTTATTTGTTGTATTACTTTATTGCCTTTTTCTATGTTAAATACTGTGATTTGTTTTATTTACCTTGTGTTTTACTTGTGTTCTGCCTTTAACTGCCTATTCTAACTTGAAAAGAGACCACAGCTCTTTCTCTTGTGCGTCAGGCAGATTTTTTTTCTCACCCTCCCACCCATTTACTGTAGTGTTCTTAAACACCACTATCTTTCTAGTTCCCTTCTCCTTATGTTAATTTGACCATATATCTCATTTCCTCTCTGTTTTTATTGGCTTGTGTGAGTGAGCACTAAATTATTATTTTGTGAAATCACTCCCCTTCAACTATTTAATTTTATTGGCCATCCTACTGTATTTCATATTACCAGAATACAAAAGTGACCACCCCCTTTCAGTTTATCTTGCTGTTTTAAAAATAGTGACTCTCCACTAAAACTTAACTTTTTACACAGGTAAAACTTAAGTTACCTACTTTCACATCCAACGCATCTAGTGAACACTGCATTGTTTAGGATAACGCATTTTTACATCTTACCTTTAAGCATCCCTGTGACTAGCACTTGCTTTAAAACCTGCTGGAAAGCACTAGGAAGTCTTAAACTGATACAAGCTCTCAATGCTCCTTGTTAATAAGGAGAAATTAATTGTGGGCACTAAACAGCCTATAATTGCAAAGTACCTTGCTGAGGTAAGGGAAAACAGCTCATTTACTTTACAAAAAAAAAGCACCAAACCAGGCATGTCCAAGGGTCAGCTTCCAGTGATTTCTCATGTCCATCTGGTGAATCTGGGCATACTGGGGCAATGTACACAGACAACCCTCGTCTCCTACCACCCAACACTACAACCTGCGAGAGATGCACTTACATAGCCAAACCGGAAGCAAAGCTCTCTCCAACCAAGATTGTGCTAGACAGTCAAGAGGAGAAGGTTAACACCCGCACTACACCTCAAGCAACACAAAACCCTTCTAAACCCACACATAGCAACACTAAACCCACATATGTGGAGACCCTTAACATTAGCCTGCCCAAGCAACAAGGACTTCTGAAGCTGAAACGCAAACAAACACCAGTCTCAACCAAAGTGTCACATAGCTCACAACACCAGTGTGACACCCAACACCAGCCCCTAAGGCAAGACAACGTACCCAACACTTTAGTCACATGTGACGCTATAGTCAGGCACACTGATGTCCCACTCACCAGGCTGAACAAGGAGAAAATTACAGTCAGCTGCCTGTCGGGTGCCAGGATCCACCATATAATGCATGCACTCAAGTCAATCCACAACAAGTACAAATATGATTCTGTCATTGTCCATGTTGAAGTGAATGACTTGAGATATACCTCCCTGGACTACATGAAAAGAGACATGGAAGAGTTCTTAGGTCATGTGGCCCAGGCAGGTATGACCCTAGCCCTGAGTAGCATCCTGCCTTCACCTAGAATGATCCCACAGTATAAGGACAAAATTATTGACTTCAACAACTGGCTAAGCTTCTGGTGTCATTCAAAGGGAAGTCAATATCTGTCTACCTGGGACGACATGATCAACAGACCACAATGCTTTGCCAGAGATGGTCTGCACCTGTCACCCCTGGGATTCAGGTTACTGGCTAAGGCTCTTGCCACCCCATAGTGCCTTTTTTAGGCAAAGTTCAAAGGACAAAACCACCACCATAACAGGCACAAGCATGCAAGATCTGAAGGCAATGCTACTCAATGCTAGAAGTCTAAACCTCAAAATGCACTCTCTCGAGGCACTCCTAAAAATGGAGAACATTGATATCTGTTCAGTAACTGAGACCTGGTTCAAGGCTCCAGACAGCACCCCTGCAATACCAGGCTGAAACTCTTACCACACTTTTCGACCACCAAACCATGACCAAAACACTAAAGGTGGAGCAGTGTCCATATTCACCAAAAATATTCATAACACCAGGCTAGTTGTCCAACACAATGTGTTTGAAATTCTCCAGGTGCAACTAACACTAGGTAAGACTGCAATCCAAATTGTAGCTTGCTACAGATCCCCCACCATGTCCCAAGATTCTCACTATACCTTTCTAAACATACTGGAAAAATATTAAGATACAACCAAACACCCTTAAACTGGGTGATTTCAAATACCCTACCATTAACTGGGAAAACTACTCATGTACCAACACCTTTGCCCAACGGTTCTTGGAATTCATAAATTCCAATGCCCTGGATCAACTAATCCTTAGTCCCACCAGGGGCTCCAATACCCTAAACCTGGTCATTACCAACATGGGAAATCAATGCTCCACACCTATGGTCACCCCCTCATTGGTCAGGTCTGACCATAAGCTAATCACCCTTGACATCCACATCCCATCCCCCAGTAAGGAAACCTCTGTAAAAAACTTCTCCAAAGCCAACTTCATGGTACTCAAGTCAGAAGTGACAAACTTCATGACACCCATGCAGACGGGAGCTGAAGGTTTGACTGCTGAATCCTACACTAAGGCACTGTACAAGCACATCCACCCGTGCATGAATTGAGCCATCCCCAGTAGAACCAAAACGCTCTCCTCCAAAAAAAGGAAGCCCAATCTGGTGGTCCCTTGCTATAAACAAACTTTACAACAAAAGGAAGAAACTGTTGCAGAAAAGAGGAAAATCCCAGGATGCAAAAAACTCCCTTACCAGCCTCAGTAAGAAGCTGAGATCACTCATAAAATCCTCCAAAGCTAGTTACAAAAATAAAATTGCCAAATATTCCAAAGACAACCACAAGGCATTTTATAGCTATGTCAAGAATCTAAATGGCAATGCTCAGATCTGCTCTGAGCTACAACAGAATGGCATTAAATTTACTGATACCAAGGATATTGCCAATATCCTGGCAGATCGATTCAGTGCAAACTTCACCCCCCTCTCAACCCCCAAAGGGCCCATCTCAATACCGAAAGATTGCCAAATTCTGGTAATAATGACCACACAGGTAAAAAACGCACTCTCCAAAGATAAGGCCACAGCATCCATGGGACCAGATGACATCCCAGGCTGTGTACTACATGAACTACAAAATGAACTGGCACCTCACCTAAGTGTCATGTCTAATCATAGCCTCACCTCAGGTTTTGTGCCCACTGAGTGGTGCACAGCTACAGTTATCTCACTCCACAAGAGGGGATCCACCTTGGATCCCGGGAACTACCGCCCCATCAGTCTGACAAGTCTGATCTGCAAGGCCATGGAATGTATTATCATGAAACGTTTAAACAAAGACATTGGCAATCTTCAAACATGGGACCCCACGCAGTTTGGGTTCATGAAGGGCTGATCTTGTCTCCTGAACCTGACTGACTTCTTCGAATCAGTCTCCAGAGCTGTGGACAAGGGTAAGGTGGTCCACGCAGACTATCTGGACCTCGCCCAGGCCTTTGACACCCTCCCCCACAATGGAATCATAGATAAACTTACTAAGCTGGGCATTTCATCCAGAAAAAAGGAGGTCATTGTCCCACTGTACTCATCCCTCATTAGACCCATTATAGAATACAACGCCCCATTTCGTATGTACCTCTCAAGACATCTGCAACAACTGGAAAGTCCGCAGAAATACCTCACTAATAGAATCGCAGGCCTAAAGCAGATGCTCTATGCTGACTGTCTAAAAAAAATTCCACCTATACTCTGTCGCATATTGTCTACTCAAAGAGGCGATCTCTGCTTACATACAAGGCCATGTCAAACCCAGAGCTGTTGGGACATGCTACACTTAAAGAAATCCCAATCCCTCAGAGACACATGCTCCAGGGATCTATAGGGATAGGTTCCTGGCCCAGAGACTCCCCAGACTCTGGAATAGACTGCCCATACATGTCAAGCAGAGCGCCTCTTTGGCCCTCTTCAAAAGGAACCTTGTTGATTGGATGGGAGATAGGAAATTCACCCCGGGGATCATGTCAGTTGCCCTGCTAGACAGGGGTCCAGGGAAGTAAATACCATGGGAAGAAATAGCCAGTGAATTGTTATGGCTAGGCTTGTATAGGTCCAAGGGCTGATAGCCTAGTACCAACCTATGAACCCATGAACCTATAAGACAGAAACAAATTAATTTTGTTAGAAATGTGTGCATTCTGGATTTGTAGAGGCATGTAAGGGAAATGACTTTCCAGCATTCCTAAATATCTGGATAATAAAGCAATTATACAAGCTTCTAGATTTGTCCTTTCCTGTGATGAAATTAATGGGCAAAGCTAAAACGAACAGCGTGATGGTACACTAAAGTGCTTAATGAAAAAAATGCTGAAACTGACTAAGGTAAGGAGCCAAGTGCTTTCAGAATCAGATGCAAAAATTAAGTCATTTTGTTCTTGACATGTCTTCTTTAACAAGGATCGGGCAGATTGACAAACTGTATTGTATTTCGAGCATATTTTCAAAACACTCAGCATTTCCTATATTTTCTCACTGATAAATCCTGCTCATTTGAGATTTTTTAGGTAGATAAATTCCATCAGTTCAACAAGGATTCTTAAACAAGAAAAGTTGGTCTCAAAGTATAAAAGGCTGTGGCATCTGGTTTAACTGTTTCTAAGGAAAACTAAACGTAAAGACAAAATGTATTTTACGTGATACTAGTAATTTTCTGTGCTTACTAAACTGAATATACTTAACTTGTATAAATGGACATTTTAATATGAAGGTTGCATCAGTGTACAAACTGCAAGTACATGAGCCCAAGAGGAAGACATGAAATTCCTTGTTCAGCAGCCAGTCACATGGCATCACCTCAAATATGCATTCTGCTTTTCTGGAATAAATGCGGCTTTTTATATTATCTCAGAGCTCAGAAAATCAATTAATTCTGCACTGAAAGGCTGTTGAAGATTACTGAATGACTAAGTATAAAATAATTCAATCTCAAATTCTCTCGGCACATAAACATTTTAAAAGCCTTAGGCTTGTAAAGGCAGGCTAACTAATGAAAGCTTCTGAAAAAAATAGGTTCTGAATCATCCAAAAACAATTAAGATTCAGATGTACTCTGCTTCTCTAAGTAAAATCATTACATAAGAACTTCAAAACTGGATATGAAGATTTCTGACCTTATAGAAAAATGCAACATTGGATGAAGACCAGTGAAAGCAGCTCCTCTTGAACAGATATGCACAATTGCACCACTGGAATTTAAATCATTAGACTTGGAAGTAAAAAAAAATAGATGATTTAGCTTTACTTATCCTCAGGATGAGAAACTTGAGAATGTTGAACACAGAGCAAAAACTGAAACTCTGAGACTATTATTCATCCTTGAGAGTCTTGACGGTTTAGATATAAAATATTTTGCTTTTCCACTTTGAGCATATCAAATACCTAAAAAAATTACTAATGAAAATGCTTCATAAAGCTATAAAGCCATAAAGCTATAAACCTAAACATTAATGCAATATGAAACCAGTGACTTTTCTAGTGTTTTACTACCCTTCACACAAAGATTCATACACATGCTGATAAGTGGTTTTGATTTCCTGAATAAAAATAAAAATATCAAGAAAAAATATTTTTCAAGATCAGTAGACAAAATTATATTAGGTTCAAAATACATTTGTCAACTTCTATAAATATTGTCCCTTCCCCTGGGATAATGACTTTTGCTACAGTAAAAGAAGGTCAACACACTTAGACCATTTATAATGTTCTAAAGGAAGGAATTCCTTGATTCTATATAGTCTCTTGCAATTTTCTTTCAGCATCATATTAGTTAAGAGGTATCTTTTCATTGAATTGCAAAGCATTCCCGGATTAGTGTGCTTGCTTTGTTGCTAATTCTATAAGGAAATGTGGGGGAGGCATCTGAATCATGGATTAATACCTTTACTCAGTACAGTAATATTTGGTATTCAGTTGTTTAATTTATCACTGTTCAGACCCTTCTTAGAAGGCAAACAGTCTTGCTAGTCCTGCAAAATCAAATAACATGTTTATATAAATAATATTTAAAATCTTGACAGAACATAATTTCTAAAAGTATGCCAAAAATTAGTAATCTGGGTTCTTAGAAATATATACTTTTTCAAGAGTAGACCATATGATCTAATGTTCGTAATTCTGAACGTGTTTTAAAACCGGCAGAAGTGATTGAAACTCATTTGATAATTTCTGCCAATGTTAAATCCATGCAAGGCTGTGCATAGTGGGGATCTGGGAATTTGCCCCTTCCCCACTGTACAGTGATCTTGGTTTTCGCTCATTTGGGATTGGTCATTAGCCCTTTGATGTTTGTGTACTTTGATGTTTTGAAGTACACCTGATTTTTCTTATCAAAATGTCACAAGAAGATGTACATGATTGCTCTAAAGTTAACAGTTAAACCAGTCCAAATGTGCAGGAGTAAGGAGTTCTTCTGTGCTCCTGTAAACCTAAGTTTGGGAATGGACTTGGGCCATGAGTAAGTCTGAACAGGAGAGTTGGAACGATGACATAACCAACAGCCAGCTCTCCTACCCTGGGGAAAGGAGATTAAGAAAAAGAAGTGCTGCCTGTGCACCATCTAGTGGAAACAAGGTGCCTTGCAGCTCAGCAGTTCTGTAAAGGGGAAGAACAAATGAACTGACATAATTGTCTGTCACTCCTCCTAGTACAGATCCTTACTGATCAACCTCCTAGTATCATGGCTCCCAGTACCGAGTTTTTGGCTCCTTATAAGGGCCTTGTTCCCTGACTCAAAGATTTTTACCATAAGCCCAACTCCCTGAAAAGGTAGAGGCCCACCCAATGAAGGGATACATCTTGGGTTATCTTGTGGGGCCATTGAGGTACCTAGGCAAGGTGTATTTGGTATTTAGCAGGTTAAGGGAGTAAAGAAAGAAAAGAAAAGTTGCCAGTTAGCCATGAAAGCCTTTTCACATAAACTGGTAGGCTTACAGTCATTAAAGTAAAATTGTTAATCCCAAGATAACAGTTCTGTGTATTTATATGCCACGTGTTTTTTAATACTTTAAGTTAAACATGCATTTGTTGATTTGAAGACACTTACTGGAAGCATTTTTGTATTCAGAAGATTAGAAGAATATATCCTATCCCCACATCAGTTGCTGGGATTCATGTTCCTATACCAGCACTGCAATCCAGCATTTGAGCATTGCTGCATACCTGGGATGGTATCCTTTAGATGACATATTAGCCAGTGTCTCATCTTTTTGAGTCAGTATTCACTTGGACATTAAAGATCCTGAGGCACTTATCAAAATGAGTACTAGTAATTTCATTTTTACAATATAGTTATTCAAGAGTAACACTCCTATTCACAGGAATCATATTTTATATTATGTACTCTGCTGTAATACATTTAAATCTTCATTTTAATTACAATATTTATTTTTTACCTAGTGCAGTTTTTTGTAGCCAATTCTTTCACTGATTTATTCTGTTTTATTCCATATTTTTATTATATAAAATATCGACACATCTGTCTTTCCAAATCTACAATAAAAAGCGAACCAGTCATTTGTCAACCCATTTTATCTGCTCTGAATAAATGTGAATGTATCTTTGGTAACACAGCATCTAGTGAGTCCTGAATGAGAAACACTTACAATAATAAATATTCTATACTAATAAAACTAGTTTTATTAGAAAGACTTTTTTTTTGAAATATGAATTGCACCCTCATCTTTTCCAAAATTCTGTTTCATTTGTTTGGTATTAACTCCCTTCAAACAACCTGAAATCACAATAAATCTATATGACTTTTTGCAAAATAACCTTTTCTGTTCTAATTCTGCCTCCCTCAGCTTTGGACTTCTTCTTTCTCCATCCCTGACCTAGACATTTTAGATTTACTAAACCTGCACAGTGCAGCAGGACAACAGAACTGAAGTCACACCCCCTACTATACCTTAAACCATGTAAGTATCTGCCCCTCTCATATGCTTACAGTCTTTTAGCAGACAATTCAGTGAGGTGACACTTATATGTTTCATCTCTACTCAGCTGTCAAACTGTGAGCTTTGTTTAAGCTACTATCTGGGCCTGTAGCAAGCAAAAAAAAAATCAATAGGTGCATTTATGCTAAAAGTATCAACAAGCATTGCTAACTAGTCATTAGTATCATTAGTATCATATATAATTCCATCAAAATAACGAAGACAGTAACACAATGAATGTTAAGTGACTTAATAATCAGGGGTAAACATAAATGTAGTGAAAGGAAAGACCTAAAATAGGGGACGCTAAATATTAACACTTGTCACTTACAAAATGACAGAATAACATGCTTTCCATAATTTTGCACTTTCTGAAGCAAAGGAAATTTAATATTAATGCCCAGCATAATTCAACGACCATAACTACTGCTCTTCTGCAAGATAAATGGAAATCTTAAGAGGGACAGAGAAAAGGATTAAGGCAAAATTAGGGATATTTGAGAACTCAGCTACATTGTTCCCTTGGCCCAAAGTTCTGTTCTAAAGCAGTACCCAAATGTAATATAGTAAATGCTAAGCCTAAGATAAAAGGGAGCTGGGAAAAAATGAGTGTTTCCGATTAGGCTGACTAAGTCTCCACACCGGAAAGAAAAAGCAACTGTGCCTGTTTCATAACAGGGTCATGGCTGGTGCATTACCAAATTAAAGAGTCTGCCATCTGCTCTGAATAAAACAAGATCTGACTAGTTAAATGTCAGTGCAATTACCGTTGCAGTATCAAATGTTTTTTGGCCTACAACAAGATTACAAGGCAAATTACGATAAAAGCTGCACAGAATATTTTACCCCTTTGTAAATTTCTTAAGACAGTCTAAAAGAATATGCTGCAAGTATTTTGACTTCTACCAGTTTACAATGAACTGCTAAGGGGAATGCAGGCACTCCAAAGAGACTCGGGCAAATTAAGTATATATTTAGTGTGTTACCAACAGCATGTACCCTTCTCATAGACAGTGGTCATACTGTTTTGTTTTTTACAGAGCAAGTGCAATATGAATAGGAAATACCAGTTATCTTTGGTTTATGCATGAGGAAGGCATTTGCTAACATGAAAATGACTTTGCTGCCCCCTACTGCTAGCATTTAATTTCTCATAAGGGTTTGAAACTCGAAAGTGTCTGACTTCAGCACATGATGTTTGTTCAGATATGAAAAATATGTGCAAAATCATAAAGGTCATTAACAGCTTGTTTGTCTAGATGTCTATTAGAAACTCAAAGGGAAAAATATTGACCATCATGACACCCAAACATTTAAATCAGAATTCATTGCGAGTGGAGCCAAGCACTAAAATTTTCTAACAAAATTCTCATTTTATTGATTTTCACACCTAATTATTAACATTAAAGTAAACACCTCACTGGTTTAGACCAGAAAATATATTTTTAAGCTTACAACACTGCAAAAAATTAGGATTATGTTGGCATCAGGGGTCTGTTACCTACAGAAACTGCCCAAATGTGCAGCTTGCATGTCAGTAACTGATACACCATTCCCAGCCATCACCTTGCCTTCCAGCGATCTGAGTTGCTCATGAGTTACTGTTGAGAAGCATTTGAGAGGGGAATCTTCTTCTCTTGCTCTCTGTTTTTTTCTTAAGTGTATGGGCTGGATTCACGAAGGCTTGCACAGAGTCTAAGAGTAGAGTAAGACTCCATGCAGCCAACATGTATTCCGAGCGATCCAGGAACAGCCGGCAGGGGTGTGTAAGAGAGCTCCTAAAACACCCCTTACACGGACAGGGCTAGGATATGCAAATTACCTCATTTGCTGCTGAAAGGCATGCAAATGAAGTAAAATTGCTATTCAGGAAACCCTAACCTGTCCAAGTAAGAGTAGCGTTATTTGCAGAAATGTACTCCGTTGACAACTGAGTACGTTTCTGCAAATAGCAAAACGGAGCCGTGACAGCTCAAAAAAAGGATGCATCCAGTCGAGGAGGCATGCCAATGGCCAAAAATACGGCCATTGGCAATGTCCACCAATGCAAAAATAAAATAAAATAATTTTTTTTTTCCCGATCGCGATGTTTAAGCGTAGCGCAGCGCCGGCGCAAACGCGGTGCGCTGTAAAAAACAGAAAACCAATAATTAAAATGCAGAAATGTGGATTTTACAGTAATCCCCAATATACAATGCAAGGGGATGGCAGTCCAAAGACAAGATGGCTACCGAGTAGAGGTTGCTAAGGGGGGAAGCTCAGTCTAAGAGTTGCAACCAAGCATTAGTAGGCAATCCTATGCAAATGAGGGTAAGGATAGTGAATCACAAGTTTACATAGCAAAAGAGCACAGTCTGTGTAGTGTAGGAGTAGGATAAAGGGTGTAACAGAGTAGAAGATAGGTGACATCATAAGGGGGGTATGTCTGAGAGAAGTGAAGCTCATTGGAGTAGAGTGGCATGTGTCTGCTGTCAAATACTAATTACTGGAAGAGGTGTGTCAACAGGTACCCTAGCTAAGGGCAAGAAATTAAAGGTGTATGCCGTGAACAACATCAAAGTTTCTTGTAGAAATGCCTGCACCGTGTATGCGCGCGTGTGCGTGCCTGTAAAACTGAGTAAGTATGTGTGCGCGCGTGTGCACCTGTGTGCGCGCGTTTAAGCCGGAGTAAGCAAGTGTAAGGATGTTGAAACCCGTGTAAGCGCAGTTGCGCCTGTGTGCACGCGTGTTAGCAAGAATAAGCAAGTTGTAGCCCGTGTAAGCATATGTGTGCGTGTGTGTGCTGGTGTGCGTATGTTTGCACTTGTGTGTGCGGCGCTGCCCCCCTGAGGAAACAGAAAGGGAAAAGGAAGCACATCAAATAGTAGGAAGTTAACCAGGGAGTACTAGCAGAGCTATCAGGTGAAAACAATCAGAATCAGGCAATTACACAGGCAGTACACTAGCCCAGCCCAGCACTTAAAACTCAGCAAACTACTTTCCACTATGTTTTTCTCAGAGACACTGCAACACTGCAGTAAGCTAATAGAAGTGAAAACTGAAAAAGCTTTACTGAGACAAAGAAATGTTAGGGGCTGCCATTGCTGTTATAAGGCGACATATGCAACATGCTGAGGGTGGTGACAATGCGAATGCTGCTGAGCAACCCACAGTGAGGAGATGGAGAAGAGTGTACAGGCCTAGGGTAACCTACCAGGGGCTACATGAGCTGGAGATAGTGGAGCGCTATAGAGTGGACAGAGACCTCATGCAGCAAATTGTTGAACTGTGCAGGCCATGCCTCACACACAGAACCAACAGAGGGGAACCCATCCCAGTGGAAACCAAGGTATGTGTTGGCCTAAGTATATTAGCAACAGGTACCTTCCAGAGACCAACTTGCGATATGATAGGGATTTCACAGGCATCAGCATCCAGGGTACTGCACCAGTTCCTGAATGCCATGTCAGCACATGTCGGTGAGCATGTATATTTCCCCAATTCCCATGAGGTATTGGCCAGCAATATGCGTCACTTCCAGCAAATAGCGGAATACTCTGAGGTAGTGGGTGCAATAGACTGCACGCACATTTGCATCAAAGCCCCAGCCGGTGAGCGGGGTAGGGTCTACTCTAACCACAAGGGTTACCCCTCCATCAACTTCCAGGTCATGTATGATGCCCAGGGCATAATAATGAATGTGTGTGCTGGCTGCCCTGAAAGCTACCATGACTCCCATATCTGGCATCTGACACAGCTGTACCAGACATTTGCCAATGGGGACATCCCTCATGGTTACCTAGTGGGGGATGCTGGATATGCACTTGAACCGTGGCTGATAACACCCATCAGAAATTCACACACACCTGAACAGGAACGCCATAATGAGGCACACGCACAAACATGAAATGTAATTGAGCGTGTGTTTGGGCTGCTCAAGTCATGGTTCTGGTGCCTGGACACCTCTGGTGGAGCCTTGCAGTACTCACCAACTACATGTACCCAAATAGTCATGGTATGTGCTATGCTACACAATATGATCCTGCAAAAACAGCTGCAGCAGGAGCAGCATAGGACTGGGCACAACAGCCCCCCACCATTGCCAAGGCCATCACAGGCAGAGCGTAACTCAGAGGAGGAACAACCTGAGCCTGCCCCAGTAGGCAGAAGGAGGTGTGCCCAGTATGCTTTGGCCTTGGAAAAGAGGCAACACATAGCATATACACTGGCTCAGTAGGAAACCTGGAAATGATAGCTCTCTCCGACTCGCACATACAGTAAAAGAGATGCCTAACTTGACACTACCTGTTAACAAACATGTATAGGGAGTGTAAAATGTGCATCCGACATAGGCAGCCCTGCAGCACCACCTGAGGCATGATTGCTATGTGTTAAGCAATATAAAGCAGTGCTAAACAGCTCTCACCACTATTTAGTATATGTAAACAAAATAGCACACACTAAGTAGCACAACTACAGGCAATGTTGAGCAATATTGTGCACTATTCAGCAATGTTGGTCAACACTGAGCAATGTTCTGCAAGTCTGGTCAAATGTGGGCATAGTTCAGCAAAAGCAGGTTAACATGTTCATATTTGCTTCACTTGTCTTGAAGCAGTCTGTTCTGCCGTGTATGAAAATATGAAGTGGGGACAGTCCTCAAACCCAGGATACAGTGCACTATAGTCATAGTACAGAACCACTAAACCATGACAGTATGTCAATGGTCAGTTTGTATGAAAAAATGTTGATAAGTCAATGCAAAGTATCTCATGGAAACCCTGCAGGCATAGCATAATCCCTGTCGAGTTAAGACACAAAGGTGAGGCCTGCAGTAAGAATAGAACCTGATATTCAACACACATATAGTATAAATGTTAATATTGGTAATGTTCACACACATCAACAAATGTAGTGGACCTCAGACAGCAACATACTGCAAGGTCACACTGGGCATGCTCACACACTTGAATATATATGAGACAAATGTCAGGTAACAAAACAGTGAAAGTCTGAACTGGGCATGCTCACGCACTTAGAGCATGTCTGAGTACAGCAGTGGGCCACACATATCTGTCAGTTGCATGTGTCAACCCGGGAACCTCGCACTATTCACCAATCCGCCATGTGCACACAGTGATATGACAACAGAAACATATATAATATAGTAAAACCCTGTCATAATCAAGTATGTTATGCAGATACCTAGGTTGTTCATAGAAAGTGGGAAAGCAAAGAAGAAACAAAACCTGCAATCAGTACCATCACTGAACAATGTGCATTCCGAACATTAGCATAGGTTCAGAGGTTGACACTAGGCTATCTGCTCTAGGGTATGTAGAAGCCTAGCCACAGTGTGTTTGTATTTTGCAACTCTGTTAGATTAGCAGACTGTGCCTGTGAATAGTAGGTCACACAAGATATCCCACATATGTTCATTTCATTCTGCCTCTGTCTAGCAGGGACCCAGAACATATCCCAGGGCTAAACATACGATCACCCATCCACCTGTGAAGATGTCACCTGTAGGTGGTCAGTGTGGGTCTCTGCGTATGTGGGACTGTGATCTCATTCCCAAGTGAGTGGAGCCTCTGTGATGGGAATCTGCCCCTCCAGCATGTCCTATTAACATCATTGCTGACGTACCTGTCCCTGGGGCGTGTAGCTGTAAAGGACTTTGATATCCTGATGTGGAGCCTGTCCATCAATGCTGTGATGGACATGGCTTCAAACAACAGGCACAGATTGCATCCAAGTAGGCAGTAAGCAACTAAGGAGAGCTGAGATCACCATAGGCAAACTGCACATACCATCTGTGTGAGTCCCTAGATCCACATGGTTAGATACATTTGTGGACATTCCAGTTGTTGCAGGTGTTGGGTAAGGTACATCCGAAATGGGGCATTGTATCCAAGCATGGGCCTGATGTGTATAGGGGCACAATGACCCCACCTGATCTGGATGTAAAACCCTATGGGATAAGGTGGGCTATATAGAAGGTGTGTCCAACAACATTGGCAACGTGAATGTCAAAGGCGAGAGTACTAAGTATTCATGACCCCAAATCACAAATCACACACACTGTACATGATGTATCATCACCTATGTGGTAATGTGTGGGCACGATGTTAGTACCAAAGGTGATGACTATGCATCTAAAGGAAGGTAGCTGTAGGCCATGGCTCTGGCACCAGTCATCCATCTCTGTGAGACCCTTTCTGAGGATGCTTGTGCCAGCTGGGGAGTCGATTATGGCACACAGTTTGCAGTCATCTGCAAACATGGTCAGCCATATTCCTCCTGTGTTAGCCAGTACGTCTCAGAAATATATACAGAACAAGAGAGGTCCCAGGACTGAGCCCTATGGGATGCCACGTGTAACTGGTGTATAGTCAGACATGGTACCTGAAATACTGACCATGTGGGTGCTATCCATGATCCAGTTAGCAATGCATCTTGTGACATATGTGTAGATATTGAATCCGGTGATCTTATTTATAAAGGCTGAGTGGGGTATTGTGTTGAACTGTTGTGCGAGCTCCAGGTAGGCTGTATGGACAACCCTCTGTACGTCTATGGACCTGTTAACTGTTTAAAGACATCAAACAGGTGCAAGAGGCAAGATCTGCCCACAACAAAGCCAAATTGTGTAGGATCCAGTGTCTGTAGGTTCACAATGTCTATATGTATGTGTTCCATGACAATACGCTCCATAGCTTAGCAGACCAGTATAGTTAGGCATATAGTGCAATATTGTCCAGGGTCCCTTGTGGCACCAGCACTGTGGAGCGGGAACACTGTAGCTATACGCCATTCCATGGGTACATATCCTGTAGTAACTCTGATATTGAACAGTGACATAATGTGAGTGTGAAGTTCGTCATGAATCTCGTGTAAGCCGCAGTCCAGGACACCATCTGGTCCCATTGATGCTGTGTTGTCTGCTATGGAGAGGGCAGCACTCACCTGTTCATCTGTGATGTCAGGGAGGCTACACCCTGTTGGGATGGACATGTGCACTGCAGGGGGGATGGTGGGTAAACATTCCCACTGAACCTGTTGTCCAGGATGTTTGCAATGTCAGTGGGTTCACTGTATCTTTTGTAATTATGCAGTAACTCACAGCATATCTGTGAGTTCCCACCCAGGTCCCTGACATAACTAAAGAAGGCCTTGTGATTGTCCATGGTGTCTGTTGCAAGTGTCCGTTAGAAGTGGGCCTTAGATGAATCAACAAGTGATCGTAGCTATACCATAGTACTGATCAGAGATGCCTTCCTGATTGTGATTGTGCTGTATCATGTAGTAGCCTCCTCCTGTCCTTGTATAGCTCATTAATGGCCATGGTCCACCAGACAGGTCCCCTGCCTTTGGAGGAGTGAGTCTTGTAGTTATCTGGGATAGCATGATCCATGCATTACAGTAGTTATCCATAGAATGGGTTTGTAAAGGATTAAGTGGTCTGAGCCATAATTAACACTGTCCCAGGGTCTTTGACGGATACCACCTCGGTTTGTATATGTGTGACATTTGCTCATGAGAAGTACGTCACTGAGATCACCTAGGATGTGTGTGTGTATGGGATATGTATGTCCAGTGAGATGAATGCATGTTCTGCTTAACAATGAGGGGTATGCCTCTGGTGTGGAACATAGAGTCCCCATATTGGTGATGATCAGGTCCCACATGTTTTAACCCCCCTGTGGTTGTGGTGACCAGGTCTGCCATAGCATTTGAGTGTAACAATCCTAGCAACTGTTGTGCGAGGGTGTCAGTGCTTGAGTAGTATTCTCAGTCAATGTTTGTGTATTTGAAGTGACACAATATAATGGTGTTTGATGAGACCTTCACATTCCCCAGTGTTCCCAGGAATAATGAGTGTTGTTCCCGAGTTTGGGAGTGTGGTCTGTAGCAGTCTACAAACTGAAATGCAGTTTGGCACACTGTCAGTTGCACATGTACGTTCCCCGATGCTTTGTGCAGTGCTACCAACCCAGAGGTGTGTGTATGAATGATGTATATGGATACCCCTCTATTGTTGTTGTCCGGTCCGAGTCTTGTGTCCGAAAAGCATGGTATGAAGTAAAACCTGGTAGTGCTGGTGTGCTTTTGGAGCCTGAACCAGGTGTCTGTTACTGCACATATATCGAGAGACTCCATACTGATGTGAGTCCTGAGTGCATGCATTCTGAGGATTAGACATCAGTTGTTGAGCAGCATTACTCTCCGTTTCCTTTACCCTGTAATGTCTATGGATGTGGTTTTGTCTTCTGAGCCTCGCTTCAAACAGCCACTATGGGTGTGGCAAGAGCCTAAGCCAGTCTGTGAAAGCCTTGGGGTGACAGGTGCATGGCGTCCATAGCGAAACTATGTGACATGTTGAGCATGTAATCCCAGGCTGACAGACACTGGATCCCCTTTGAATGACAACAATATGTTAGGCAACTGTTAAAAGTGATCAGTTTGTCTGCATACTGTGACATACTACTTGGTGAGGGTAAGATGCTACACAAGGCCAGGGTCATACTGGCCTGGGCTACATGATCAGAGAGCTCTTCTATGTCTCTTGTCATGTAGTCCAGGGAGGAACGTCTGAGGGTTTACACACCAGCATGATCAATGATGGAGCCATATTTGTACTTGCAGTGGACTGACAAGAGTGCATGTGTCATGTGGCAGATCCTGGCGCCCGACAGACAGCACAAAGTGACCTTCTCCTTGTTCAGCCTGGTGAGTGGGATGTCAGTGTGACCGACAATTACAGTCACCTAATACAAGTGTATGAGGTGTGTTGTGTAGGCCTAAGGGCAGTGACTGTGTGGCACAATGACTTTGTGAATTATGTGATATGTGTGTATGGTTGTGGGTTAGCAGTTGTTTGTATATCTGCTTTGGATGTCTCTGCTGCTTAGGCAGAGTATATTTAGAGGCTCTGAGTATGTCTTTGTGTGTTAATGTATATGGTTTTCTGTTGTCATAGGTCCATGTGAGACTGGATTTGTGGTGTGTGTGGTTACCTTCACCACCTGATGGACTGTGCCAGTCATGGCTTGGGAGAGCTCAGCCTCCTGTCTGTCTATACAGTTGCATCTCTCACATATATCTGAGTTTGTTGGTTGGAGGACAGTGTTCTCTGTGTACATAAGGCAGTTGTAACAATGCGTCAAAATTCCAATATGCACCAGCTGCACTGGAGAGTACACACGAAACCGACCTTTGGACATGTCAGGATATAATGATGACATGCATTGTTGACTGATCACAAAGGATCAGTAGTGTGTTAAGTGTGTAAAAGAGTATAACAGGGGTTTAGTGTTCAGGTTTGTTGTTGCCTTGGAAAGATTATCTGCGAAGGAGTACAGACAGAAACATTACACCTCCTTCAGCTATGTCAGAAATAGCAATGTACAGTCATATATGTCCTGAGTCAGGGTCAACTGTACCTGACTGACAATGTCAACATCCTGTCAGACAGGCCCATACATACATACCCACCTCCCAGTGACAAAAGGCCCTATCATCTTACCAGGAGATATCACATGTAGAATGTGTAAACTGCTCCTCCCAAAGCCAAATGAATCCTATTAAAGCATATAGCGCATTATGTTAATGCCTCTCTCCCTAGTGTCATAACCTAGTTAGGTAGGGGTTTGAATGTGTGTGTGTGTGTGTGAGATCCCCTTTGAGAGCAGTGGCCTTTTTGGAGACTGTGAAAACACATTAGGAGAGGTGAATACCTCTTTGCCAAGTGTGATGATGTCAGCATCCCACAAATACAGCTATGGAAATGACTACTCCCAGTAAAGCATATAGCGCGTCATGTTAATGCGTATTTCCCTATAGGGCTTCATGTTAATGCGTATTTCCCTAGTGTCATAACATAGTTAGGTAGGGGTTTGAATCCTGAAAATGCTGAGTGTGTGTGAGATTCACTTTGAGAGGAGTGGCCTTTTTGGAGACTGTGGAAACACATTAGGAGAGGTGAATACCTCTTTGCCAAGTGTGATGATGTCAGCATCCCACAAATACAGCTTTGGAAATGAATACTCCCAATAAAGCATGTATCACATCGTGTTAATGCGTGTCTCCCTAGTGTCATAACATAGTTAAGTAGAGGTTTGAATCCTGCTGAGTATGAATGTGTGTGTGTAAGACTTCATTTGAGAGGAGTGGCCTTTTTCGAGAGAGTGGAAACACATTAGGAGAGGTGAAAACCTCTTTGCCAAGTGTGATGATGTCAGCATCCCACAAATACAGCTTTGGAACTGAATGCTCCCAGTAAAGCATATAGTGCGTCGTGGTAATGCGTATCTTCCCTAGTGTCATAACATAGTTAGGTAGGAGTTTGAATCCTGCAAATACTGCATGTGTGTGTGTCTAATCCTATGAGAGGAGTGACCTTTTTGGAGACTGTGAAAACACATTGAAAGAGGTGAATACCCTTTTGTCCGGTTTGATGATGTCAGTATCCCACAAATACAGCAGTGGAAATGAAAACTCCCGGTAAACCATATGGCGCATAGTGATGATTTATGTCTATCTAGTACCATGACATAGGTAGGTAGGGGTTTGAATCCTGCAATTGCTGAGTGTGTGGGTGTGTGACACTGTTGAGCAATGTGTTGTGGGTTTTGCTTTTACTACTGTATGACATATCAGTAAAACAACAGTATGTGCATTGCACACTGCAGGTATCTGTGTGGCAAATACACATATGTACATGTGACCTAAATTGGTAACTGTGTGGACAAGACATATATGTACATGTGACCTCATTCACGTCATAGGTGTGAAGCCTGCTGTCAACACGACTACATCTGTTACCATTGACAGTTTTTGCTGCTGCGTCTTGGACCGTAGCTCACATATGTATGCATGTGACAAGTCCAGACACTGTAGTGAGCTGTGCCCTAGGTCATCTGTGTCACACACACACATGACAGTTGTTATAGAATAGTGTGAGTGTGGGTGTATGCCTGTGGCATATGACAGACATGCCGAAACACAACACAGTCTGTCAATAATGGCCATTCATGGTAGGTATACATCAACTCCGTGTATATGCATACAGACACCTTATTGCTTATGTGATACACTGAGGGACATCAGCATAGCTTTGGGAATGTGGATATCAAAGGAGAGATGAAATTACATGTGGCTGTCTGTACACATCGGTACCCCTGCTACATGTTGTGTGTTACTACCAATGTGGTACAATCAGGATACTATGTGTAGCAAATGTGGATGACTATGCTATTGTTGGATCATAGCTTCACAACATGGGTTTATCAACAGGTATGTGTCTGTATAATACCCTTGTGGAGGATAGGTGTCTAATCCAGGGAATGCTTTGTAGGCCACTGTATGCATCACCAGATGTGGATGTACATATCCCTAGTGTGTCTGCTTGTACCTAGGATGGACACATGTCAAACAGGAGTGGTCACGGGAATGTGTGCTGGTCATTACCACTGGTAACTGGTATAGTACAATACCGGAAAGATTCTAATGCTACTGTGTATCCTACAGCTGTGTGTCAGGTGTCAAGACATCATGTAACGATTGGTTAAAATCAGGCTGTTGAGGTTATGTAAACTACCAGAATGCTAACCAATGACCGATATCAACAGTATCACCCACAGCATAGTGTCATACCATGTCATACACACATGTGTACCCAAGTTGTGACATATGTGTAGTGACATGCATATTGGACACCAATAGGAAATGTGAAGTATTAACACTGTGTAATACAGGGCATGTCACCCTTCACATGTGCCCACCATGCACATACATGCAAACAGTGCACCTCCACCATGTTCACAAATGTACACCTTGGAATCTGTACAGCACACATCACAGATGTTACATCCACTCAACGACACATGCTGCCAGTACCACACACATCAGCCATCTGGCACATGTGTGGACAATCCATGTTTGGAATTAACACTGGTGTAAACAATGCAAAATTGATGATCACTGCTGTGATGCATCATGCCTGCTCAGATACACCTACAATGATATCATTACCCATTACTGTTCACAACATGCTAACATTGTTACACTGCTAGTAGGTCACCCTGTGCATCAGCACCATGTTATCCTGTTCCTGCATCAATGTCACAGATGACAGGAGGTGGCACAGTTTCATCACATGCACAGGGTGTGTGATTGTTTTCCAGAGCCCGACAATGACCCATCCAATCAACATGTATGTGTCTGTGTGTGTGTGTGTGTGTGTGTGTGCGTGTGTGTGTGTGTGTGTGTGTGTGTGTGTGTGTGTGTGTGTGTGTGTGTGTGTGTGTGTGTGTGTGTGTGAGGGACAACAGTACAGTATGGGTCAGTGTTGATGTGATGTGTGTGTGTATGTGTTAGCCCTATGTGTTGGTAGTATGTGTGTGTGTCTGCATGCACACAGTACCCCCTTGTGCTTCCAAATATGGGAGTTTGTGGGATAGCCACAGACTGTACCTGCCAGGCTGTACAGATCACTGTCTCCGGCCACAGACACAGTACCTGTGCCTGGCAGGGGTGACACGGACAGTATCGGGTACTAAGCCAGACAGAGTACTATCGTCAGAGGCAGAGGGATGTTGACTGGACCCATGTCCCTGCTGGGACTGGCCAGAGCCACGTGCACGTGGTCATCTTGGACGGTCTACCAACAGCCCAGCCACAACATTGCTGGGGCTGGTACTGGCACTACGGGAGCGGCTGGCACTTGGGTGTTGTCCACGATGGCTGCCAGCTGAGGATGTTGCTGGCATACAACATCCCAGCTGTCCTGCACTGTCCTGGCACATGGACATAACATTGCGGAGGACATCTAGTGTCTCCCCCCAACGTCTATCAATGACATTGGTGTAATTGCAGATGGCACCGGCAAGGTCATGGATACTGTCATTGATTGCAGTGTTATGAGCCCTCTGCGCCCTTAGTCTCTGCCTGGTGTACCGTTCCATACGTGCCTGTGCTTGCATCACAGCCCAGAACATACCTGAGGTTGTGAGACCTGTGCGGGCATGCCTGCCAGGGGCATTACAGCCAGTGATGCCCCCACGAGAACCACTGGACATATGCCTATGTGGTACCGTTCTGTGTGTCTGGGCATGGCTGCTGTGTGGGGTTGCATGTGCCATGGAAACCGCACTTTCCTGGTCAATGCCTACCATATGCTGTTCCTCACCTAAGGCCATTGGTGTTGAGGGATGTAATGGCAGTATGTATCTGCGCATAGATGGGGTGGAAAGCTGTGTACTGTCGATTGGTGGACCACCGACAGACCCTGTCAAACATGCCTGTGCCACTACACATGTATCATCATGGTCACTATTTGTGGCAGTGACCTCAGGTTCCCTGCTGTACCCATCCAACAATACCTCAGCAATTGTGAGAGGGAGACAGGAAGCACACTTTACCATCTGTACAGGGTGTTCACACACATGCACACATGCACACATGAACACATGAACACATGCACACTAATACACTACACATTCAAGTTGACACACACACCAAGAGCAATATGGAACATAGTCGTTAGTGGTTGATGGTGGAGTACAGTATCACAAGCCAAAGAGTCCTCTCACACGTGTCAGCATGCAGGATGTGTGTTGCTTGACAGCATGCAGTGCGAGTGTAAAGTGTCCTTGTAGATAACAGTATACATGTCGTTGATGCATGTGTGTTGTTCACTGATGGCCTCACCCTGGTACACAATGTCTACATGGACACAACATTGCACTGCAAGTCTGAAACCCTTTCCATTGTCCTGTGCACCATCACTCATAGGTAAACAAACCATGTCCGGATGCATACAACTGTCAGGTGTCTAACAATTAATGCTATGTGTAGTACTGCAGGTACTGTAACTGGATGTAGTGTAGTGCCATGAGCCATCATCAGGTAGCATCATGTGGTCACTCAAGGCCACTGATGCATGTCACACTGGCAACTATCTTGCTGTACCTGAACTGCACTACTTAGGCTACATTTAACAGTTCACAGACAGTCGTTACCTGGGCATGTCAGGTGTTCAATAGGGAGCATTGCCTAACATGACTGTGTTGTGTGTTGAAGCGTGTCACACCACCCCATGATAGGCCTCTACCCCCAGGTATAGTATGTGTGCTGTGATGATGACATATGGGATACGGAGTATGACCTTACAGCAGGTGTCTACATACGTCATGTGTATCATATTAACACATACTGCATATGACAAAGTGGTGTATGTTGTGTGCATGTGTATTGACTATGCCTATACAATGTCCACTACAGTGTACCCCACTTGTTTGTGATGCTCTGTGTGTTGCATGTGTATGAGTTAGCTACTCATGTCACTGGGAAGTGCATAGTTACACAGAGAACATGCAGAGCATGCACTATGTGTAGGTGTTTAACATGTGTATATGGCCTACAACTCTCCTATGACATGCACATGTTATATGCTATATTGACTGTAGCCCACTCACCAGCACGGGTCTGCTGTCTTGCTATCACACCAGAGGGATCTGCAAGGATATGAGACAGTATGTCAGTGTCAACAACTATGGCATTGCTGCTGTGAGTCTGCAATTATACAGTAGTACATAGGGTGACAGTCACAGGCATACAGATAATGTCCCGAATTATCAGTATTGCATGACACCAGGCTCCACATATTCTGCATACACAGTAAACATCTGATTAATGCGTATTATAACACTTGGGATAACAGTGGTCTACGGATATGCCATGTTACCTGCACGCTCGTTGTCACTGTGCTGGGTGACTCCGGCCTCCATGATGACACAGGTGTGTTGTACTGGTTGGCCAGGAGCCACCACGCTGAGGAGCAGCTCTTCCACTCTGGTGAGGGGGGGTGTAGCAGCACCACCACCTGTGGCAAGCTGTTGTCTGTGGACATCGGAGGCATGCTGCCGGACATGTCTGATTAAATCACTGCAGTGATGGCGTACCTGCTCATAAGTCCGGTTATGCATGCCTACATCATTCACCCGACGGACAACATCCTGCCACAGTGCAGTGCGACCGTGCTGGTCCTGGAAGGATCTTGAAAACAGAAGATTATAATGTTGGATGAGTGCATCTGTGATAACTTCCTCCTCCTCAGGGGTATAGGCTGGCTTTCTGTTGTGTGCCATAACCCTGGAAAACAATTAAACAGTAATTGTGAAAAAGCCATGTTGCACACTCAACATTCTAATGTACAGACATCAATGAAATGCCATATATAGCAACCTATTGGCTGTCAGTAGATACACACTTTTAATAACACATATGACTCCTAAGACCACAACTGCCTGACAGTGCCTGGCACATTCTATATACCAAACTATGTTCTGCACAGCCACAAAGTGAAACCAGTATGTAGGACTATACAACAATACATGGCACACTGTATGTGACACAATACAACACCTAGCCACAGGAGGTGTATATGAATCTAATGCATACAGACATTTGTCATCCATTGAAATCAATGTACAGTACGGTTATGGTACTAGCAGTACACCACTCTACTTGTTGATAGCAAACCCCTCAGTAACATATGTGCACATTCACCACTATAGGTGGCATACTGCTGTACTACACTATACATGTTGCTAGATACGCACCTATATCCTGTGACATACATACCACCAAGGCCATGTTACAGGCATACCCACACACACATCAGACATACCTACAAGACACAAAGGTATGGCAACCCAGATTACAGTTACCTGTGTACCATACATTACTGTGTGTCAGCACATACATAACCTCATGCCTGAGGTATGTGATGTGTGAGGACTACAGGTAAAAAACAAAAGTGTGTTACCAAGCCATGTGGATATAAACCATACTGTGCAGTTGATGTGCAGTTGAGGCATACAGCTTCAGGTAGTACTACAGTCCATACGTGACTTGTATTCACTAGTGTTAACAATCAATAAGCATACATGTACTGCTTTAGCCTACAAAGGCACACTCCATTCGACACCATGGGACTACGTCACAACATATGCCATACTGCTTTTCCTGCCTGGCAATAGCATATGGACCTTTTGATGGGATTAGAGCTACAACACTACATACCATGGTATACACAGATTCCCACTAGGCTATCACACATATACACATCATTGACACATTCACATACACATTCTCCATCACACACAGTCAACCTCAAATAGCATGTGTTGCAACAGGTACATGCATATGTGTATCATGTCCTAGGTAGCTGATAGGCTGTTATCCATAGGGCCTATGGAAGCCTAGACATATGGTACCCTGCACTACAACACACATGTAATGTAGGTTCATGTGCCCCTGTCATGCAGAGCCACAGGGTTGATTGCTGGGTTGTGTTTCCTATCTCACATCCAATCATCATGGCTATTGATGGCAACTGCTAATGAGGACCTTTATATGCTGTTGATAGGTAGTTGGTTCCACAGTATGGTATGTGTCTGTGATGATGATGTGCCAGTCAAGCATGTTCTGCTTTTTACATTACAAGGTGTTGATCAGTAGAGTGTGTATCTTGTCTGGTGTTCCATCAGTTTACATGGAGCACGTCCAACACCTGTGGGTTTGCCATAGCTTTGTATGTTAGACAGGGGTAGCCTCTGGGTAGGCGGTATGCGACACAGTGTAGCTGTGGTTTTGTAAGAAAGTCAGCATAGGGCATCTGTTGGAATCTGGTAATACTCTTTGTGAGGTATGTGTCTGGCATCTACTGTTGCTGTGGATGTCTTCTGAGGTACATACCAACAGGGACATTGTACTCTATGATGGGTGTTATGACTGATGAGTGGAGTGGAACCCTGACCTCTGTTTCCATGGATGACACACATTTACTGATGACATGTGGACTGTACTAGGTTTACATGACTAGTGTGGCACAGTGATCATCATTAGGGACACTACTGTCCACCTGTGTCCCATAGTCTCTTATCACACCTTGGGTGTTGAGTACACTACCACCTATGTGTTAGTTCATGGGTACAGGGCTTTTAACAACAGGGATGGTAATACATGTACAACATTCAGCTGAAGCGTACATTTCAACATCCACTGGTGTACACATTGATATGCATATCAGCACATATACAGTCCACCTTTCATGGTGGGAATATCAATTATGCAAAGGTTGAGGGGATACAGTTATGTAATGATATTGCACAGTCTTGTGCAGAATGCATGGAAGGTGTTCTCAGCCCATACATGTTTAGCAGGACCCCATATCTGGAAGACTATATACCTAACAAAGCATACCCATGGCATTTGAACAACACGTCATATGCCAGCACTGTATGCTGTCTTGTTTGACACACACTACAACCTACATATATATATATATATATATATATATATATATATATATATATATATATATATATATATATGCACATAACAACCTGCACCAACATATAAATGTCCACCCTTCACAAACAGTTGCAGTATGTCCCTTGCTCTATGCACATGTTCAGATGCTTATAAATCAGACACACATGTATCTTGACATATGTGTGTGCCATACAGACACAAGGTCCACACTGTTGTAAGTCCATACACCACACGGATGACCTGTTGGGCCTTGCTACAACACAGACAGTTGTCACATGTGTGCATACAGTAACAGTACAAGGGCATACATAGCTACAAATGATACATTACTATGCTAGCCTGCTACAGCGGTTGCCAATGCTAAGCTACACATTATGTGACTATCATGCATGTCTTACTCTGTGACATCCAAGTTTATCCAGGTGTTTGCAATACTCCCCCAAACTGCTATTAAATGCAGTACTGTACAGACCATAGATAACGTGTTCAGATGTTTGACATGTACTGCTGAGCTACAAATGTCACACTTATGTCCCACTGCACACAGCTACCCAACAATTTCTCCATGGCAATACTTATGCATTGCATCAGTGCATACATACCTACTGCTGCATATGCATGTATCAGAGGATCTACAGTACTAACCATTACCACCTACTACCTGCCGGTAACTACAAACTGTTACATACCTGTATGTCCCTTCCAGGTCAGTCTGTGTATGTTTTTTTTTTTTTTGGTACAGAAAGGTACTGTTGTTTTTTTTTATTTATTTATTTTTCCTGATTGGGGTTGTTCACTATGTGGAACTTGCAATGTAATGATTGCATGTGGGGATAGCAAGTACTATCTGCTTTTATAGGTATCTGCACATGTGCATGTGATGCCCTCTGCACCAATTGTTGCCCAGCATTTGGTAAATGCATACAGCCTGCTGAGTGGTAATTGCAGTACTCACTGTCATAGCAACACAATGCTATAAATCGTTAAGGTATGTAGGCGTAGCCCTTTCATATTTCCAGAGTGGGGCCCATGCTTGTATGCTGTAGACACTGTTGTGTAAGTCAGAAGGTTGGTATACGTCTTATAAATGAAGCTAGAGGTGTAGACAGTGATGTACATGTTGTACTCAGACCTGACTGCCACTTCCAATACTGAGCTATCAGTGTAGAATTTTACTCACCACTACAAATGCTTACACAACATTTATGTGACTATACTGGGAATATTAATGTACTGACTTCTGCAGAGTTTATGTTTTTTACTGTTGACATTAGCACAGGGTTCATAGGACAACTGGACAATTCCTGTACTGAGTATGCCTACCTACACACTTGGTAGACCCTAAACGCACACGCATCTTTTAATTGGGGGGGATGCTTACATACTGAGAGCATTATGCATTAATGTGTGAATATTATCTTACTGGACTTGCAGGATTGGTGTGTACCTGTGGGTTTATCAGGGCAGGTCATCTGTCTGCATAGTTCCCACCTGTGAACCTACACAGATGGTAGCCAGAGGTTACACTGTCATTCTTTGTCTGTGCAACTCACAGGTGTTTTCAGCACTGTTACAATGGCATTGTTACAGTCAGTTGCTACCAGTACATGGCTACATCCATTGGTATTTCTGTGTTATACTCCTACATAAGGGTATGCTTGGGGAGGTCCTAACAAAGCTATTTGCAGAGTGTGTAACAGCAGTATAGCCTATATGCCTGTGTGTTTGGGCCTCTGCCGGGCCTATGGAACAGTCAGATACATCTTTGCATGGTGTCAGGGATAGGTAGTTGAAAGCGAGGTACACCTTACACATAATAGGGACAGTAGGTGTATACTTTATTTATTTATTTTATTTTTTTATTTTATTTTACATTTGTTGACCGGGATAGTCCGACTGGATGCATGTCCATTTTCAGCGGAGGCCCGGGGAGAAAAGCTCCAAGGGTAAGCAGATACAGCATTAGATAATACCAGCATTACATATTACAAACAGATTATTTACAGAGATTACATAAGTAAGCAAGTTAAACAAGTTCCACAGGTTAAAGTTAGTCCTGAGCACAAGTCAGGATTAAATTAAATTATACAGTAAACTGGTTAACAGATTTTTACACATTCGAGTTAGCCAGGCTTGATACATTGACATAGCTAGTTAAGTGACAAATGTTGTTTGAGTCTAGTTTTAAATTGACCTAAGGTGGAAAGTAAGGTAATATCAGCTGGAAGTGAGTTCGAGGATCTACTTACAGAGTTTGCAAAGAGAGAATCACCGGCTGTGTTATTAATTTTGCTAGTCTGAATTAGTAGTTTGTTAGAGGATCGAAGCGGTCTAGGATTGTTATAGGGGGTGATAATATTTTTAAGTGCAGGAGTATTGTCCGGATTATAGAGGATTTTATAGGCCATAATCAGTTGGTTATACTGGATTAGGCTAGGTAGTTCAAACCAACCAAGCTGATTTAGATTGATGCAATGATGTGTCCTAAAAGGCAGCCCAGTGGCAAACCTGGCAATGTGGTTGTAGCAAATTGAGAGTTTGTTAAGGACAGTCTTGTTCAAATTCGAGAGTAGAGGGGATGCATACAGAAGGGTTGAAAGAAGGTGAGAGCGAGCTATGGCAATTTTAGCTGGAGGGGTTAGGAAGGCTTTTATTCTGTAAAGTGACCCTAGTTTTTTATTGATGGTTTTGATAATTTGGTTAACATATAGGTCAAATTTGAGATTATTGTCTAAGATGACACCTAATAGTTTTGTAGATGGGTCAGGGGAAATTATTGTGCCATCATTTGATTTTATGGTAAAGGTGAAAGCGGTAGACCTACGTGTTGGTGAAAATAACAGCATTTTAGTTTTTTTGGGATTTAGGATCAGACGATGTTCAGAAAGCCAGTTTTCTATTGTATTAAAGGTGGTCTGGGTAGCTGACCATAACTCTACTGGAGATGTGGCTGAGCAAATCAGAATAAAGTCATCAGCATATTGGATACAGCTGACTTTTGGGATGACAGTATAAAGGTCGTTAATGAAGATGGAGAACAGCAAGGGCCCTAGTATAGAGCCTTGTGGTACTCCGAGGGTGTTAGGTAGAAGGTTAGAGAGTTTGTTCTGCCAGAGGACAGCCTGCTATCGACCATTCAGGTAGGATTGAAACCATTGGAGGGCTCCAGTATCTAGACAAAATGTTTGCAGGGTGTGGATTAAAAGTTGGTGATCAACCATATCGAATGCCTTGGAAAGATCCAAAAAGAGGGCTGAGGATATATAATTATTGTTGCGATTATGGTTTATGGTGTTAGTAAAGGCTAGGAGGGCTGAAGTAGTGCTGTGATGAGGAAGGAAGCCATGCTGAGTGTCTGCCATAAGGCGATTTTGGATTAGGTGGTGCATGAATTGTCTATGAATGCATTTTTCCATAATCTTTGCAAGTGGAGAGAGTATAGCTATTGGCCTATAATTGGAGAATTCAGTAGAGCTGCCTCCTTTGTGAAGTGGGATTACATAGGATATTTTCCAGATGGTGGGAATTTTAGCTTCTACTATGGTTCGATTGATTAGTATTGAGACGGGGTAAGCAATAGCATCAGCTGATTTTTGTAGGTACTCGGCAGGAGTTGATCAGCAGAAAGTGTAGTGGGTTTTAATTTTTGATCAAGGTACGGATAAGTGAAGTGGCGACTGGTTGGAAGCTGAGCATGAAGTAGGTTTCTAGGGGTGCTACTTTCAGGACCAGAGGAGCTAGGAGGTAGTTGGCTAGCTAGGGCTTGAATTGTCTCAGTAAAGAATTGGTTAAAACTATCAGAAACATCTTCAGGGTTTTATCAATAGTAGCAGCAGGGATTGGGGTTGAAGTTTGTCCAGGATGTAGTAGATTATTTAAACCTGCCCAAAACTTCTGAGGGTTATTTTGATTTACTGTCTGTAAATTACAGTAGTATTGTTTTTGTCTTGTAAAATTGATTTTTTGGTTTTGTTCCTGGATTGCCTGTATTTAATGTGATCTTGAGGGTCTTTAGAAGAACGCCATAAAGCCCATGCTTTGCTTCTAAGGGTAATTTTGAGTTTAGACTCTATAGAAAGCCATGGTGCAGTTTTTGCCTTGGTTCTCTTTGAACGAACAGGTGCATGCAAATCAAGGATCTCAAAGAATTTGTTGTTAAAGTATGCTACTGCTTCCTCTAAGGGGAGGTGTTTTAGAATAGACCAATTACATGAGTTTAGTTCTTGTTGGAATTTGGCAGGGTCAAAGTTTTTATTGTTTCTAACCTTTCTTAGTAAGGGTTGTTGGGAATTAATGGTTTTGTGCTTAATTACATATGTGAGAAGGTGATCGCTTAGGCCATTAAGGAGGGTACCAGAGGTGTACAGTTGGGGGTGACTGTTTATGAGTACCCAGTCAAGTATACTTTCTTTTTGGTTGGGTTTACCTATCCTGGTAGGGGTGTATATGATTTGTGTAAATGCATGCAGGTTAATATGGGTGGTTGGGGATTCTAAGGAACAGGTGCCCCAGTCTATGTTAAAGTCTCCAAGTAGTAGGGTTTCTTGGGGGTAGTGACATGATAACCAGTGCAGGATATCTTCAAATGTAGATATATTGTTACCTGGGGGAATGTACATACAGATGATATTAATGCATTTATTTTTATTAAGTGGCAATTTGGTGGCAAGAATCTCAGAGTTATTAATCTGAGGAGGTTGTATTACATCTATGGTGACATTCAACTCAGATTTATAGAGTACAGCTACCCCACCCTCCTTCCTCGAAGCACGATCCAGCCTGTGTATGTTGTACCCAGGTGGTAACACTTCATTGTCTTTAGTGTTAGGTTTTAACTAGGTTTCAGATAAACAGAGAATCTCAGGGGATTGGACATCCAGAAGTGCATGCAATTCATGTACCTTGTTATTAATGCTTCTAATATTGAGATGACAGACTAGGAGAGAGTTAGTTGGCCTATAAATTGTAGGTTTGTAGCTTAGACTACAAGTAGAGGGGGTATGTGTATCTGATGTGAGTGGGCCAGGGTTGTGGTGAATATCACCACCAAGTATTAGGTTGAGTCTATACTTGGTGATGAACTTCAGGAATTTGTTTATTAGTTTGTGGTAGTGTTTGGATCTAGAGTTAATGTGCCTGGGGTTGAGATGTTGATAGACTGAACAAGATGTTGGATAGGATCTGGTACTGTAAGTATGGTTGAAGGTGGAAGGATTTACAGCTGGGGTGATAGTATGGCCTTTTGGGACCTGAAATCCCGTAAGAAACTGGTTTTCATACAAGGTAAGGAGGTATGGTGTGAACAAGAGGGGTGTGAACAAGAGGGTAGTAAAGAGGAGTATATCATTATATGTGATTCAGCTAGTGAGTGAAGGAACTGTTTTACCTGGTGATGCAACACCAGAAGATAGAGTGGTGAGGTAAAGGTACTGGAAGGGGGATGGGAGAATGCCAGATGAAAGCTAATAGGTGCTATTAAATGTAGGTAGTAGAATAGGGGTGGGTGGAATTATCCCAGATGAAAGCAGATAGGATCTAGAAAGTGGGGGAGTGGCTATAGTACTATAAATTTAGAGGTACTGGGGGCGGGAGGTAATTGGGGGTAGGGAGGGATAAGAGAGCCCGAGCATAGCAGGGCTAACGAAGGGCTATTGCAGTTTACAAGGTTTCCTAAGGTGTCCTAAAGCTATAAGGTAAGCATTACAACTCTAATGTAAGAGTCAATTTACTGCAGTTACAGGGGAAGGAGGCAACCACTCAAGTAGAAACAAAGAGCCCTATGGCTGACCAATATGGTGACCTGCTTAATTACAAAGCACTGTAAGTAAAAGCTTAACAAATGCTTTTTGTGTAACCTACTCTGTTTAAATGTTGAAAACAACTGATTGCAGTCCTGTAGACACCATTTTGTAGGGAACTGTAGAGTTCAGCTAGGAAAAGAGAAAAGCAGAAATTCTAGGATACGCATGAAGACAACAACAGGCATAGGCAATACTTCAGTGAAGCAGTGTATATGGATTAGTACTCCTTTCATGACATACAAGTGGTGTCTACTGTTATTATTGTCAGTATTCATTGTGTAATAGCCCACCTTTCTGACTGACGTCAGTACTTTTCTGAGGGATTCTGAGGGACACAGCTAAAATATGTTTCATAATCAGGGACATCCCTGGAAAGTTCACTGAGTTAGGAGGTATGGCCTCTGCCCTACTCAGATATGCCAGTGTTTGTCCTGCTATGATACTGTGTGGGGGTTGTAAAGTGCTTCTGTAACATTATTTTCTGCTTGATTGGCTGCTTCTCACATCACACTCATGTAATGCAATCCCACAACAATTGCTGGTAAAGATCCACAGAACAGGCTTTGTGTTATGGCTTTCCTATTTTTCCTTTACATTCACTCATTGTAATGCATGATATATTTTTTGCAGCACCAAATTATTGTATATCTGCTGTGGCTTAGTGGTACTTCATGCAGTCTTATGTGTCCAAGGTCTGGGGTTTGAGACTGACAAAGGTATTTTATTTTGCTGCTGAGCAGAACAAGGGCCCTGACATAGAGTGACAAAGGCACTTTTAAGCAGTTGTAAGCGGGTTTGCGTGGGTTTGCGTGACACTTAGCAATGCTTAGCTAAGCGCACACATGCGCAAACTCGCTTAAACCCACTTACTACTGCTTAAAAGTGCTTACTCCCACTAACCCCTGAGCTAATTTCTTTGAAAGAAAAGAAAATGGGGAGATAGGAAAGTGGTGAAAAAGGGGTCACAAAGAGGGGAAGACAGTAGGTACACAAGCTCAGAATGTGCAGGGAGGGTGTAGGGAAGGTCCATAGCTGCCCTTTTCTTTAACAGCAACAGCTATGCATATGTAGCAAATTTGGAGTGAAATTTGAAACCTTCCACCCCTGAGAGAGGGGTGAGGACAACAAAGTTTGTTGTACTGCCAGTTATAACTATCAGTTTACATGTCCACCGGACATGTGTGCGAAATGGACAGCTATGTATGGGGCGTGATTTTTTTGTGGGTACAGATTTCCCTTTTTTTTTTTCAGGGGAGAGTGGAAAGTGAGGTAGAGGAAGTAGGTATATTTGGGGAGGTAGGTTGGGTAGGTAAACAGACAAGACAAACAAGATGCATACAGGGACGGAGTATGACACATGGGGTGGGTGAACACAATTGACAGGGACGGATGTTTGGAAATCGCAAGCCCATGAGCCCACAGATGGTAACAGTGGGATTGAGATCCCCACCCATGGGCAGTCACCACTGGACCTTCACAGACCCGAGGGTCACTGTGCTGGGGGCTGCGTAGGATGGGCAGGCTCACCCATGAGTCTCTCCACTCTCGCCTCAAGCTGGCGTTCATAGGTTCATAGGTTCATAGGTTCATAGGTTGGTACTAGGCTATCAGCCCTAGGGCCTATACAAGCCTAGACATAACAATTCCCTGGCTATTTCTTCCCACACTAAATGCTGGATCTGCCTACGCACCACAACCCCGGACCCTTTGGAGGGTGACTGGAGGCCCTTCTCCGCCCGCGCTTGCAGGGGGTGTGAGCCATCCTGTGCAGCACTTCCACCTGAAGGTGGCACAGGACCAACGGAGGAGGGTGGCCTGGGCTGGGCACCAGACCTGCTGGTGCCAGGTGCAACTGCTAGCTGAGGAGGGACAGGTGGGTCCGCTGGGACAGGCCTTCCCATATGTTCTGTGATTAGGTGTGTTTAATTACAACATAGACAACAGCATTCCAAGTTAGTTGTAACAGCATGCAGTAATATTCCCATTAACCCAACACACCAGGGTTACAACAGTTGAACAGCAAGCATAACACATGCATGTATTGAATGACAGTGGATATTACAATAGCATGCAGGGATGATTGGTGGCAACAGGCCACCAAGATTGTGGTGTTTTAACAGGGGACATGCATCAAAGTAAATGCAGATTTTATATAACAATAGGACATATGTCCCAACAAATGTTATGAGATTAGACATACCCATTGAGGTGTGGAATTGCATTGTTTATGCACATGGCGTAGGGTGTAAAAAGAAACCTCCATTAACATCTTATTAGTACTTTAACTGTACACTACATTCCTATTGACTGCAGGTGTATATCCCCTACATGTATTATTACACTAGGCAACAAGCATTTCATTGCGTTATGGGTTTAGCTACTTCATTATATACCTGACCTATATCTGACATAGTAACTATCCAAGATGCAGATGTTACTGCCACATACTTGTATTTTATTTACTTGTTTATGTATCTGCACATCTGGATGTGTTCACGTGACTGTTTCACTTGATTTTCTACACAACCCTACTTTTCAGGTAGCACACTAACATTTCTGGGGAACACCTTGACAGGCTACTCGTGTGCCAGATTTACCTATGCATGTCAGCCATTTAACAACTGTTGAGGACTGTTACATACTTCACAGCTACTGGCACTTCCTTCATCCACTTTATATGGAACTGCACTACTGGGGGTTGTCAGCACTTAATACAACAGCAACATTTCTTCAATGCAAGGGTACAACATTTCTGAGTAACTGGCACATACACACTGCAAGTATTATACCTTTCTTATTTACATTAAAAATCTTTTCTACAGGCTCTCTCCTTTATTTGATATTACACTGCATAAGTAGACCCATTCAGGACATATTATACCTTTATTGATAGGTGACAAGACTGTTTTTCAGGCTCACTCACTTATTTTCTATGACAGTGCATGCAGAGATAGTATTCCAAACATGGTTTTGCTTTATTCATGGGTTGCTACATTCTATTCCTGGCTATCTGACCTATGATATGTAACAGTACATGCAGAGGATTTATTCAGGGAATGAATGTTTTATGCTTCACCGCTACTGCCACTTCCTTCATCCACTTCCTATGGGACTGCACAACTGTGGGTTGACAGCACCTAATAGGTTCATAGGTTCATAGATTAGTACTAAGCTAACTGCCCTTGCAAGCCATTTTAAGCCTAGCCAATTATCCCTTGTGAGATTCAAACCCTGCACCTTGTGTTTGTAAGGCAAATACCTTAACCATTAGGCCACCCTCCCAACCCTAACACTAATACAACAGTACTATTTATTGCAAGGGTACAACAACATTTCAAAGTAAGTGACACAGACACACTCCAAGTTTTATACCTTTATTAATTACATTGAACACTCTTTTCTACAGGCTCTCTCCTTTACTTGATATTACAGTGCATACGTAAGACATATTCAGGACATATTATACCTTTCTTGATATGTTACAACACTCTTTTTCAGGCCTGCTCACTTATATGTTATGACAGTACATGCAGAGATAGTATTCCAGACTTATTTTACCTTGATTGGTGGGTTAGTACACTCTATTTCTGGCTCACTGATGTTTGTTATATAACAGTACATGCAGAGGATTTATTCATGACATTTTATTGCTGTATTATTGGACTAAAACACGTTTGTCATGCTCACTCACATATATCATGTAACAATACATGCAGAATATTTACTAACCTGCCTGGTGGCGCAGCCTTAGCAGCCTATCTGCATAGGCTTGCTGATTCATAGCATGAGCACCTGCAGCTGTGGAGTAAATGAAGGGATATTGAGACATACCTATCCATTATTTAGACTATATTAGTTTGTCTTACATACTGCACTCCATGGCTACCTACTTAGTAGTGGGGCATCATGCATATGACGAGCCTCCTGGATCCACTGGTTCAGAAAGTCCTGCTTCCATCTCTTCAGATCTGCATGGTGGTGACGGACCTGCTCACCAGTCCGAGGGATGTCTGTGGCACTGGTGAGTTCATGAGCCAACCGGTTCCAAGCCTCTGCCTTATACTCTGTTCCTTGGAACTGGCCCTGCAAGAGTCGAGTCTCATACCAATGGACTAGGAGCCAAACCATGTATCTTGACTCCTCGATGCCCCAGCATTGCACTCTAAAACATGTACCCTCTCCAGCACCAGACATTCTAACTGCAGATGGGAGCTACAATCAGTTATGGCGAGTATTCCCTCCAATGCAGCTTAAATATGCCACATTTTCCGCACTTTTCTGTGACTGGCCATTTTTGAATATTCTCGGCTGACTGCAGACCTGCTTAGCAATGGTTAATCTAGCATTTATTACTATATATATGTTAACAGTGGACATTTATCCTAAGCTGCCCTGGCTTAGTGGTTCAGTACTTTGATTATGGTGCACAGTGTCCTGGGTTCAAACCTTATCATTGCTTTTTATTTTACTACTGTCCAGACAGGTTAGGGGGCGTGGCTGTGTTTAAGCAACTTTGCTCTACGTTGCCCGATGGTGCGCTGGTTGGTGCGGCGCGCACCTCCACGCAAACCGATTGCGCTGGGAAAAGCGCTATTTAGCTATGGGCAACTACACTGTGCTGGGTAAAGCACGATTTAGCTATAAGCAACTACACTGCGCTGGATAAAGCGTGATTTAGCTATGGGCAACTATATTGAGCTGGGTTAAGCATTGCTTAACTGCGGGCAATTATATGTCAGGTTCCTTTATAAATATACATTTTGTTCACTGATACATATGCCATTTCAATGCTTTTTAGTAAAAGTTTAATCATATAGGTCAGGAATTATTTCATATACTAATTTGGAACATAAAATAGGAAGGGGAGTGGTGGGACTCGAACCGTGAATGCCTCCTCTTTGGGCGAACGCTCTACCACTACGCTATTACTATTTGGCTTAATTTGCATAAACATTCCTTATTATGCTCTTCCATGTCGAGATTGCTAACTGCAGCTAAGCAATGGGCACACCCGCGCACACACGCGCAAATACGGGCAGCTATATTGGGAATTAGAAAAAAAAATAATGTTTTACTTTTTATAACTGTGCTGGGGGTTTACAATGTCAGGGAGTGTGGTGTTGGGTACGTGGACATTTGAGCGGACTCGCTCTTGTGTGTTGACATTTTGCATTTCACACACTTGCAGGGGCGTAGACCTTTACACTGCTCGGCAGTCGGACATGCCCCCTGCTTGCTTGCACGGTCCGTGTTAGACTTGGGGTTGAGTTAGTATGCCCTCATGAATATTCATGGCACGCTGACGTCATACCGTTCAACTGCAGCCTCCGAGTAAGACTTATTTAGTCTTACACGGATGATTTGTGAATCCGGGGGTATATCTTTCTTCAGATCATTTTCATTATTCATACTCTTTTATAACTGATAGTACCAACCCGTTATTTGGTTTGACAGTAAAAACTGGCTGCAAAATTACCTGCAGACCTTTATGTAAAATATGCATGTTTTGCAATGTTAAGTAGGGCATTAGCAGTTAATTTAAGATTTACATTCTGATATAAGTATGATCTTAGCTGTGATATGAAAATATGCCATTTTGTACAGTTCTGTTTTTTTTGCTTTTCTTATAATTTTCTTTTTTGTTTGTGTGTTTGTTTGTTTGTTTCTTCTTCTTATAATGTATTTTGATCCCTTTTTGAGTACTAGCTTAGTAACTTTTCCTTCGTACCTTTGCTTTCTGTGGCTCTAACTGCGCACATCATGGTAATAGATACACTGTTGTAAGATATTTCATTTCATAGCAGATAATGACAGAGCTAACATTATATATTCATTCATTCTTTCTATTATTTATATTTTGTTGATCTGTTAGCCATACTGTAAAAAATACATTTACAAATGAAGGCAAGGGCAGAAAAGCTCCATGAAATGGTTTAATATCATTTTACCAAGGACTAGAATATCACTGAGATGATCACACAAATAAGCTAACAGGACCTACAAGTACACAAAACACAGAATATTGAACCCTTCTGTCACTGCGGCCTAAGGAACAAGTGCTACTATGAGTCCTGTAGGGTGCAAGTCTTGAGAGTTCAGTACTCCAGTTCACAATATTTCAGTGCCATTATCTTAGAACCCAGATTGTCAACATTCTGGTCCAAAGTGAAAAAGTAGTAAGCTATACTTCTTCTTTTGTCTTTTCTCAGTTAGGGGTTGCCACAGCAGATCACCTGTCCACTCATGACTGGCAGTGGAGTTTTATGGTGTCAAGTTTCCAGCCCAGCACCCAACCTTCCATAGAAGGCACACACACACACACACACACACACACACACACACACACACACACACACACACACACACACACACACACACACACACACCTAGGGCCAATTTTAGAGTGTCCAATCCACCTACAGCATATCTTTGGGAGGAAACCCACATGACCACAGGGAGGACATGCAGACTCAGCACAGGAGGCACCCCAGCATCGAACCAGAGAGCCTCTTGCTGTGAGGTATCAACTCTAACTGCTGCACCACCGTGGCTGCACTATATTCAGTGATCTATTTTAAACAGTAAAAAGGATAACACCCACCTGAAAGTTATACATACACTCAGGAAACTGACCAAAAGTTAGTTAAAAGAGAGAGAAAAGACAGCTATTATTAACAGTTACTATTTATTTGTTTATTTATTTATTTATTTACATTTGTTTACCAGGAAAGTCCGACTGGACACAGGTCCATTTTCAGAGGAGGCCTGAGCAGAAAAGCTCCACAAATAAAATACTACAGACATAGTTACAGATGAAGAATCCTAGCAATTAAAATATTACAAACATAGTTACAGATGAAGAACATAGTACATTCAGTAGATAACTAGCATCTGTTCCATCCACAAAGTCATAGCAGATATTAACAATTGTTACAATAAGAAGTTACTGCCATATAATAAGTAGACAGGCATGGAAGTATCAGAACTTGCTATAATCAAAGGTAGTTTGTGGAGTGGAAGAGAGGTAGAGGGTACATGGAGTGGGAGAAGTTAGAGGGGAGAGTTACAAGGGTATAGCCAGCATGTTTTTAGGTGCGCTTTAAGTACAGCTTTGAAGTGGGTGCATGATGGTACAGAGGTTATTGTGGGGGGGGGGGTGTTCCATAATTTGGCTATAGCGCTGGAGAATAGTGCTTCTCCAGCAGCGTTATTGGCTCTAGTAACCTGTAATTGATTTTTGTTGCTGGATTGTAGTGGTCTGGTGGTGAGATAGGGGTGGAGTAGATTCTGGAGGGATGGGACCTATAGAGGATGGTTTACTACTTTGTGGGCGAGTGCGAGTTGATACCATTGAAGGAGGAGAGGGAGTTCTAGCCAGCCTAGTTCAGTAAGTGAGAGACAGTGGTGACTGCGGTAGGATGCCCCGGTGGCGAATTTGGTGATTTTGTTGTAGCAGGTCTCGAGTTTATTTAGATCACATTGCCTTAGGTTGGTATATATTGGAGAGGCATAACATGGGGTGGAGATAAGGTGCAAATTTGCACCTGAAATCCTAGCTGCTTTGGTGAGGAGTTGCTTATTTCTGTATAAGGCTGCTATTTTTTGTGGACTTTTTTATGGTCATGGATAAGTGAATGTCAAATCTGAGATTGTTGTCTATTTCAACTCCTAGTAATTTGGTGTGATCTGTTGGGTGGATAGTGGTTTTGTCTTTTGCTGTGATGTTAAAGTGAGAGTTGTTTTGAGTATGTTTGGTGGGTTGGAAGATGATGAGTTTAGTTTTGTTTGGGTTGAGTATTAACTGAGCATTGGATAGCCAAGTTTCAACAGAGCAAAAGGCATCCTGTGTGACCTTTTGCAGTTCGGGTAGGGACTGGGCTGAGCAGATGATGGTTGAGTCATCTGCATATTGTATGAATGTGCCATGTTTGGTGGCAGAGGCTAGATTACTGGTGAAAATAGAGAAGAGTAGGAGTCCAAGGATGGATCCTTGGGGAACAGCAATAGAGACAGGTAGTTGGGGAGATATGTCATTTTGACATACAATGGATTGCTGGCGGTCAGACAGGTAACTCTGAAACCAGTTGGTGACTGATTGAGAGCAGGATAGGTTATTGAGAACAGAGATTTGTTGTTTGTGTGGGACCATGTCAAATGCTTTAGGTAAGTCTAGGAAAGTAGCAGAGGAGAGATGGCCATTGTTTTTATGGTGAAGGATGGTGTTAGTAAAAGAGAGTAAGGCAGTGATGGTGGTATGGTTTGGTCGGAAACCATGTTGAGTATTAGAAAGGAGGTTTTTAGTAAGGAGGTAGTCTGAGATTTGAGAGTGACTGCATTTCTCTAGTATTTTGGAGAGTGGAGATAGAATTGCTATGGGGTGGTAGTTGATTAGTTCTGTGGAGGGGCCGCCTTTGTGGGGGGGAATTATGTGTGATATTTTCCATAGTGTAGGGACGTAGCATTCTGACAGAGATTGGTTAATCAAGATTGATACTGGGTAGGCTAGGGCATCAGCTGCAATTTGTAGGAATTCACTTGTGAGATTGTCTACTGCTAATTTTGTGGGTTTAAGTTTAGTTAAGAGTTTTCTTATGTTGGAGGTAGGAATGGGAGAAAATGAGAAGAGCGTGGGGAGATTACTGGGTGAAGGTGTGGGGTGTAGGGGAGGGGGGTTGTGTTGTCTAGCTATTGATAGTACAGTTTGTGTGAAGTGTGTGTTGAATGAGGTATCAATATTTTCTGAAGAGTGAGGAATGTTAGGTGGAGAGGTATTGATTTTACCTGGGTGGAGGATGGAATTTATGGAGGTCCAGAATTGTATGGGGTTGTGTTGGGAGGAGTTGAGGGCAGACTGGTAGTATTGGATTTGGTCCTGCTTTATTAGCTTTTTGACTCTATTGCATAGTTCTAGGAATTTCTGTCTAGTTGAGGGGGTTTTGGTTTTCCGCCAGTGTTCCCAGGCTTTACCTCTGTTTTTCATTTTTGACCTAATGGTTTTCTGTAGCCATGGGGGGGTTGGGCTTTGGTTCTGATAAGTCTTATGGGGGTGTGGTTATTTAGGATGCTTAGGAAGGTAGTACTGAAAAATTGGACTGCGTCATCTAGGCTGAGGTAATTTAGAGGGTGCCAGTTACATTCTTTGAGGGATGAGATGACTGCAATTGGGTTAAAGTGTATTTTTTTACATAGAAGTAAACTTAAGTTTTTATTTATTTATTTATTTTAACTTAGATCTGAAGAAGCTGTGTTAACAGTGAAAGCGCTCATCTTTAAATAAATACTCATTCTTTTTACATAGTTGGTCTTGAGATACTCTTCATTTTTGGACCTGTTTTGCTCCTGCAACCTCCAACTTGATTTTACTTCTAAGTGCTTTTTAAACTGGGTGACAGGCAGCATTCATCTGGTGTATTCAGTGGTGTGCTGTTTTAAGTAGTTTTTTACATATTTGACAGTAGATGACAGGTTTAACTTGGTATAGGTGTTTTATTTTGAGTAGGAATGTTGAAGAATGACCACTGAGGCTATCTGATAGGCAGCCTGCTATATAGGACTGGGGAATCTTGCTGACTAGTATCCAGTCCAGGGTAGTGTGCTTGTTGGAGTTTTTATTTATTCTAGTTGGTGACTGGACTAGTTGGGTGAAGCCATGAAGGTTTAGATGATGGGTTGGATGGTTGCCGCAACAGGATTGCCAATCAATATTGAAGTCACCTAAAATTATGGTCTCTTGGGGGAGATGGTGGGTAGTCCAGCTGAGGAGGTTTCCTAGTGGAGGGATATTTTGGCCATGTGGGAAGTAGCATCCTATTATGCTGATGGTTTTATTTTGGTTTATTTTCAGGTTGGTATATATTATTTCTTCACTGGCAATTTGAGGAGCTGATGAGTTTAGGATGTGGATGTTTAGATGCTGTTTAAATATTATAGCTATACCACCTCCTTTCTTGTTTAGTTGGTCTAGTCTTAGTATGTTGTAACCATTAGGGAGGATTTGCTCACTGGTAATGTGAGGTTTTAGCTGGGTTTCTATCAGGATGATTATATCTGGGGAGTACAAGTCTATGGTGGCATGGAGTTCGTGGACTTTGTTGGTTATACTTCTGATATTTAGGCTTAGCAGAAGGAGGTCATTTGGTTTTCTACTGTCTGGGATTTGGGAGAAGTAGTGGTTGATTATTAGAAGTGGGGTTGAAGATGGAGGGGCCAGGGTTGGGGTGGATGTCTCCACTGAGGGCAAATTTTGGTATGCATGAGGTTATCAGTTTTATCAGTTTGTGAAAGAGTTTGCATTTTAGAGAAACTTTATGATTGGGTGCAGGCGGTAATAGATGTGGTGGGAGGTTATTTTGTTAGCTTGTAGGGATGCATTTAGTTTGAGTATTTTAGTTGCTAGAATACGTAGGGGATGCATAGGGATGGTTCTTGAGTTGGTGGGAGAGGAGCAGAGTGAGCGTGAGTCATGAGTGATGGTGTGAATAGTTGTACAGTGGAAGTGGTTGAGTGGGGGTATAATGGAGTTTTGGTAAGATGTAAGATAAGCAAGGAGAGTGTATGCAAAGAGTATAAGTATGGTATGCTTATTCATGTTAGCAGAAGAGGAGGGGTAGTAATGGGAAGATGGTGAAGTTAGAGTTGACAGTAGTGTTGTGGTTGGTGGTAAAAATGATGGGAGGGGTTTGTTCTAATAAAGATAGGACCACCAGGCGTGGGTGGGAATAGGGGGCAGGGTGAGGATCGAAGCAGGCAGAGACCTGTTAGTTGCTTGTAGGAGGGGTTGTGACCTGGAAAACAATCAGGTAACAGAGAATACAGGCCCTTATATAACTTCTGTCCTATGCATTCCTTGTGGGGGAGGAGGGGAGGGACTAATTGCAGGAGGAGTCCTGTGTGAGTGATTGACAGGTCTCTCAGCCAGATTCTGGAGGATGGGCAATTCAAACAAAAACAAGCAATCAACTGACTCAAACTGTAGGTAAGTGATATGGAGAGAGTACCAAGAGAATAGATGAACTGCAGTTAAGTAAATGGCAGCACAGTTCAAGGGGGGAACTAAACTAGCACAAGTTAATTATTTCTGGTGTTACTAATTCTGGGGTAGTGCACTTTAGTTTGGAAGTGGATAGCTATTGCCATACAAAAATAGTCTAATATTGACTGGTCACAGATGAAACTGTGGGGAAAAAGGCACAGTTGGATGTAAAAGTCACAGATAAAAATTTGTAACTCAGAGAGAGGTACAGAATAGTACAGTTGTGTACACTTACCATAAATGTAGATGTTCGAGTGTATTCACTGTTGCAGTCATCACATTTGGGTTATCTGCTTGCAGTAGCCCTCAGTCGGCCTGATTATCAAAGTCTTGGGTCCTGCGTCAGTTGCTATCTCATCTTCCATTACGTCATGTGGTCAGGGGTATAAAGCATGCAGCTGACACCATTGCATCAGTTTTTCTTGCCCCAGATGCCAGGTGCCCCCATAATGTAAAGCAATTATATACAAGGTTACACCTCCAACAAAAAATCAAATACACCAAAAAGCTTTAAGCACAGTAAACAAGAATAGAGAGGTATAGTCAATAGAAGTCAGGGGGTTGGAGGGAGGGTAACCAGGACTGCAACAGTGAATACACTCGAATATCTACATTTATGGTAAGTGTACACAACTGTACTATGTTCTTCATGTTTCACTGTTGCAGTCATCACATTTGGGTAGATTCCCAAAGCTAAGTATGGGAGGAGGTAATTAAATAGCATTAGGACCAGCTATAGGGCCCTGCAAGACTGCAGTGGCAAAACCAGCTTTGGATTTAGAAAAAATTGGCAAGTGGTAATGTTTGGTGAAGATATGTACAGAACTCCAGGTAGCAGCTTCTAGGATGTCCCTGGTAGGGACACCTCTGAGAAAGGCTGTAGAGGTAGATGCAACCCTGGTTGAATGTGGTCTAATCCCCTGTGGGGTAGGTTCTCCATGATGCTTATAGCAGAAATGAATGCAGTGGCCTATCCACTTAGAAATGGTTTGCTTTGAAATGGCCTTCCCCTCTGCCCCTGCAGCAAATGCAACCAGCAGCTGTTCAGATTTCCTGAGAGGCTTAGTCCTGTCCAAGTAAAATCTAAGTTGTCTGTGCACGTCCAATGAGTGCAGTATTCGTTCCCTCTTGTTCTGTGGATTAGAAAAGAAGGTTGGCAAATGAATGGACTGATTAAGGGCCACACTGGATACCACCTTGGGCATGATGGAGGGATTGGTCCTGAGGGACACCCTGTCTGCATGAAAGATGATGAAAGGCTCCACTGCTATGAGGGCCTGTAATTCAGACACTCTTCTTGCTGAAGTGATGGCTAGATGGAAGGCTGTTTTCTAAGAAAGGAATTTCAACTCTGCATTTGCAGCTGGCTCAAAGAGAGGTAGAGTGAGTTTTTCCAATACAAAGTTGAGGTCCCAGGCTGGAGTAGGGGCTCTCCTGGGTGGTCTTGAGTTTTTGGCCCCTCTGAGAAACTGCTTCAACAGTGGATGAGAGAAGAGGGGTGGCTCTGTATTGTAATGAGCTGAAATGGCTGAGGCATTCATTTTGATGGATGAAAAGGAAAGGCCCTTGTGAAGCATCTCAGTTAAGTATTGAAGAATCTGAGGTAAATTGTGTGCTGCTGAGCCCATCCCCTGAGTTTGGCTCCAGGAACAGAATCTTTTCCATTTTTCAGCATAGGATTTTCTAGTACAAGGCCTCCTTGCCTCCAGAATGACATCCATCACTTGTTTACTGAGGGATGGTAATAGAGAGATCAGGTAATTAGCCAGGCTGCCAGGTTCAAGGTTTGAAGCTGTGGATGCAGAATCTGGCCCTCCTGCTGGGACAGCAGGGTAGGGGTCTAAGACAGGTGCCATGGTGCCAGTAGTGACACACTGCACAAGAGGGGGTACCAGTGTTGGCGTGGCCAGTCTGGTGCAATAAGTATTGTCCTTGGTTTGTCCTGTTTGATCTTTAGTTGTACCTTGGAGAGGAGAGGCAGAGGGGGAAAGGCATAAACTGATAGGTTTTTCCAGGTGAAGGATAGGGCATCCACTTTCCAAGCTTGTTTGCGGGGAGTCCTTGTGCAGAATTTGTCCAATTGGTAGTTCTGGGGGAGGCAAACAGGTCTATCTCTGGGCTCCCCCATTTGTTTCCCATCATGTTGAATATCTTTGGTTTCAGTTTCCACTCGTGTGGGTCTATGATATTTCTGCTTAGGTCATCTGCCAGTGTATTTAGCTTTCCTGTCAGGAATTGTGCCTGTATGTGCACTTGATAGCTCAAGGCTGTGTTCCACAGAGTCATGGCTAGTCTGCAGAGAGGGTATGAATGAGTTCCTCCCTGCTTGTTTATGTACCACATGACAGTAGTGTTGTCCGTCTTTACCAATAATTGTCCTGGAAGAATGTGGTCCTTGAAGGCTGTCAGAGCATTCTGTACAGCCAACATTTCTTTTGATTGATATGTAGGTGTATTTGACTTGGGTTCCATTTGCCCTGAATGCACTTCCCTGCCAAGTGAGCCCCCCCCATGCATAGTCTGATGTGTCTGTTGTTAGGGTTTGGGTGGCAGGGGGTAGAGTGAATGGCAGTCCCTTGTTTTGGTGGTAGGCCTCTGCCCACCAAAGGAACTCTATGTGTAGACAGGGTATGATAGGAATCATTGATTCTAGATCCTGAGAATGTTGACATCATAGGCTTTTTAGATACCATTGTAGTTTCCTCATATGCAGTCTTGCATATGGAATTAGTAGAATGCAGGAGGCCATGAACCCCAGGGCTTGCATTATTTTCCTTGCAGATAGCTGGGTCTTTGTGGCCAGTAGTTGGAAGTAGGCTGTCAAATGAACTTGTTTTTCTGGCGTGAGATAGGCCATCTGGGAAGTTGTATTCAAGCTTGCTCCCAGGAATACAATTTGCTGGCAGGGTACAAGATGCGATTTAATTTCGTTTATGATGTACCCCAGAGAAGTTGGTAGTTCCTTTACAAATGCCAGATGATTCAAAAATATTTCCTGGCTTTCTGCCTGAATTAGACAATTGTCCAGGTATGGGTATATTTGAATATTTCCTTGCCTGCAAAAAGCAATGACTGGAGCTAGGCACTTTGTGAATACCCTGGGTGCAGTAGATAAGCCAAAGGGCAGTGCAGAGAACTGATAGTGCATGTAGCCTGCTTTGAAGTGTAGGTAACTTCTGCAAGATTCCCTTATTGGGATGTGCAGGTAGGCTTCCTTTAAATCCAGTGTTGCCAACCAGGCATCTTTGCCTAGCATAGGAAGCAGCTGATGAAGAGTTAGCATCTTGAATTTTGGGATTACCGAAAATGTGTTTAGGATAGACAGGTCCTGGATAGGATGCCAGGAATTGTTTTTTCTGGGAACAAGAAAAAGTCTTGAGTAGAAACCTTCTCCCCATTCTTCTTCTGGGACAGGTTGAATAGCCCTGATGCTTAAAAGAGAGAGAACTTGCTTTTGAGCCTCTGCCCACTGATTTGGGGGTAGATTTGGCCAACTGTTTGGGGTTGGTAAGGAGTGGAAGTGGAATCTGTATCCTTGGGAAACTATATTTAAAACCCATTTGTCCTGGGTAATGAGTTCCCAATTTCTTACCTGCAGGGCAATCTTGCCCCCTAAAGGAACAGTCAGTTGAGCAGGGCATGGAAGGTTTAAAATTAAGTCATTGAGACAGTTTACCATAGGGGGGGTCTTAGTAATTCCTGCTTTGGAAGTGGGAGACCCCCACTGCTTAGTCCTGTGAGTCCCTTGGGACTGCAGCCTGGGTGTTCTGTTGGTTTTGGGTTTGAACTGAGAAGGCCTGGAAGAGGTAGGGAAGGACCAATTTTTAGAGGGCCAATGCCTACTAAATCTGGGAGGCTGTACTTGCAGGAAATCTTTAACAGTTTGCATAGATTTAGCTTTTACCTCCATCTTTTTAAGTACTTTTGCTTTGTTGCCAAACAGGCGATTTTGGTTTACGGGAGCATCCAGCAATTTAGCCTTAACATGATCTGGCAAAGATTGCTCCTTAAGCCAAGCATGCCCTCTAAGTACAGACCCAGTGACAGCAGCCCTGCAAGATGCCTCTAATGAATCAAAACCACATTGCAAAGTATGTTTTCCAACTTGTTCAGCAGAATGCATTAAATCCTGTAAATCTTTATTTTCAGCACAATCAGGAATCAACATCATTTTCTGTTTAAGCAATCCAATAATATGCTGCTGATACTTTAACATATGAAACTGGCAGTTTAAGGCTCTAATGGCCAAGGTTGCAGAAGTGTATGCCTTCTTACCCCATCTATCCAGCGCCTTGGAATCTCTATCAGAGGAAGTAGGATTTTTGGCAGTAGTGGCCTTAATGCCATTGGGTCCCTGTGAAATGGTCTCAGGATCCGCAGTAGGATTTTTAGAAAGGAACTTGTGAGAGTCAGGAACCCTGTAATACCTATCAGGTTTTCTAGGAGCAGGAGGTAAAGAGTCAGGGGCCAGGCTAGATTCCGAGAAGTCATCATCTACAATGTCCAGTACAGGAGGTATAGCTAAAGGCCTGTGCTGGGGCAGGAGTAAGAAATCCCTAAGCCTCTTTTTAGAATCACAGTAATCCTGGCTTTCCCAGCGAAAATGCCCCCTAAGAGTATGCAAGTTTTCACCAAAAGATAAATCCTCTGAAGGGGAAGCAGAGGGAATGGAGTCCTCTGCATCAGAATCCTCATAGGTAGATAAGGGTAAATCCTGGTCATCAGTGGAAACAGAAATTTCAGAGTCCTGATCAGAAGAATCAGAAGGAAAATTAGTCCTAGGTCTCTTAGAGGGGGAAGGGTGGCTTCCCCTGATTAGAGTAATAAAGTCTTCAGCCATTCTTATCATTTGTTTTTTTTAGACATAGGGGCCTGACCATGTGTACTGGGCATCAGTTTTCTACTCATGGATCGAGTTTTAGGCCTAGAAGAAGAAAATGGCGTCAGTTTAATATGCAAGTCAGTAGGCCTAAATACACCCTCAGAAGCCGGTGCCGGCACAGCGGCTCCAGACCCATCCAAGGTAGAGACATCCACAGGTTCCACAGTCGAGGAAGCATCTCGCGGCATACTGGACTCTGAATGGGTCTCAGTAGAGGCCTGCGAATCTGGAGTAGCGGATATCAGGGGCTGCGAAAGCGCCTCACTGAGTACTGGCAACTAGCCTAGGAGAAGCGTCGAAGACAGCTTTGGACCTATGTGGTCTGTCTCTGTCTTTATCTTTGCATTGTTTCGGAATGTCGGTAGTTAGGTGGCTTACTGAAGCCATTTCTGGATAATTGAACCGAGTACAAAAATACTTAGAAGCATAAATGAACTGACAATGAATAGTTTGAGGTTTGAATAAGGCACAAAACAGACAGTGAGGTACATCATGGTCTGGGCCTAAGCAAGGAATGCAGTACAAATGAAAATTTTTATGAGGTATTTGCTTTCCACAAGAAATACAGTTGTTAACTTTTACTGACATTGGTTTAGAGCAAGAAAAAGGTTCCCCAATGGGGTACTTAGCTTAGTTGAAGACTTTGGTTCTGAAACTCAAAAACAAAAATTTCAGTAGTCGGCCGACCGGCACTTGCAAACTGCTTCTGCTTCGGGCACCGCACGGCAAGAAAGACTGATGTAATGGCATCAGCTGCATACTTTATACCCCTGACTACCTGACGTCAATGAAGATGAGACAGCAACCGACGCAGGACCCAAACTTTGATAATCAGGCCGACTGAGGGTTACTGCAAGCAGATAACCCAAATGTGATGACTGCAACAGTGAAACACAAAGAACATCCAGCAGTGTGTCATCAACTAGTCTCTGAAATGGGGTCTTACAGAATTGGAGTTACCAAAACTGTGCTTTCTACGCAGGCCTCTGCAAGTGTGCATGCTTTAAACAACAAAAAACCTCAGTATATAAAGGCATTAACATTGTCTTTATGTTGAAAGTTAAGACATACATTGCTTTTAATTTGAAGAAAAGCCATGCTTGCAGAGAAGCCTTTTTAATATTTTCACTGGAATTGCACTTCAGCAATAGTACTTATTCAAGTTTGGAGGATGGGGGGGGGGTGCACCTGCAGCCCAAGATGTTTAAACAGCTGTAATGGAGAAAAACAAAAGGTAATTAGGAGACAACAGGTTTACAAGGCATAGAACATTACAGATTGTTAGTAGCAGGCAGGAAGGGTATAGGGAGGTAGCCAGAGCAGACGTCAGCTAACAGTCTAGTGAGAGAGCAGAAAGCAGGGGGGTAGGAACAGGTTAGGTAGGTAGTTACAGGGAGAAAGAACTGTCAGAAAGTGAGTACCAAAATATAGAAATACAGGTCTACTAGAATGCAGTAAATAACTGTTTCCACTGTATTCATACACAGTACAAGTCCACAACCATTTCATAGGTTCATAGGTAGATACTAGGCTATCTGCCCTAGGGCATTTATAAGCCTAGTCAGAGTGTATTTGGCTTCCACCTCCCTATTAGATTAGCCTACTGTGCCTCTGTAAAGTAGGTCACAGAAGGTACCCTTTTAAGATTAGTTTACTGTGCCTCTGTCTAGCAGGGACACAGAAGAGATCCCAGGGGTGAATTAGCGATTTCCCATCCACGCGTCCAGATTTCGCTTGAAGAGGGTCAGTGAGGGGCTATATCTAACATGAATTGGGATTCTATTCCAGAGTGAGGGGAGCCTCTGTGAAATTAATCTGTCCCTCCAGCATGTCCTATTTATTTTTGTGCTGAGGTTTAAGTCCCTGGAGCGTGTAGCTCTAAGGCACTTAGATTTTTTGAAGTGGAGCATGTCCATTAATTCTGGGTTTGACATGGCTTTGTACGTCAGGCATAGATCGCCTCTGAGTAGGCGGTAAGCAACTGAGTAGAGCTGGAGTTTCTTTAGTCGAGCTGCATAGGACATCTGTTTGTAGCCCATGATCCTCTTGGTGAGGTACTTTTGGGGTCTCTCCAGTTGCTGCAGGTGTTGGGTAAGGTACATCCCTAAAAGGGGCATTGTATTCAATTATGGGCCTGATGAGTGACGAGTAGAGGGGCACAATGACCTCTCTTGATCTAGATGCGAACCCTTTCGTGATAAGGTGGGCTATATAGATGGTCTTTCTAACCACTTTGGCAACGTGATTATCAAAGGAGAGATTACTATCTACGTTGGTCCCCAAATCTCTAATTACTTCTTCCGTACTTAATGGATTACCACCTATGTGGTAATTTGTGGGCACCTTGTTTTTCCCAAAGGGGATGACTATGCACTTTTTAGCATTTAGCTTGAGACCGTGGCTCTGGCACCAAGCATCTGTCACTGTGAGACCCTTTTGGAGGATGCTTGTGTCAGCTGGAGATTCGATTATGGCCCCCAGTTTGCAATCATCTGCAAACTTTGTCAGCCATAATCCCCCCCCGTGTTAGCCTGAACCTCAGAGAAGTATATACCGAACAAGAGAGGTCCCAGAACTGAGCCCCACTTGTAACTGGTTTGGATTCGGACATGGCACCTGCGATTCTGACCATGTGGGTTCTATCTCTGAGCCAGTTTGCAACCCATCTTGTGATATAGGGGTTGATATTTAAGCTGTTAAGCTTATTTATGATGCCTGAGTGGGTTATTGTGTTGAAGGCTTTTGTGAGGTCCAGGTAGGCTGTGTGGACTACCTTGCCCTCATCTATGGCTTTGGTAACTGTTTCAAAGAAATCAACTAGGTTTAAGAGGCAAGATCTGCCCTTAACAAAGCCGAATTGGGTAGGGTCCAGTGTCTGGAGGCTCCCAATGTCTTTGTTTATGAGTTCCATGATAATACGCTCCATAGCTTTACAGACCAGACTAGTCAGGCTTATGGGGCGATAGTTCCTGGGGTCCATTGTGGCACCACCTTTGTGGAGTGGGACCACTGTAGCTGTACGCCATTCTTTGGGTACATATCCTGTAGTAAGGCTAAGTTTGAACAGTGACTTAATGTGAGGGTTCAGTTCTTCTTGGAGCTCATGTAAGACACAGCCTGGGACACCATCTGGTCCCATAGATGCTGTGTTTTTTGCTTTGGAGAGGGCAGCTTTCACCTGTGCATCTGTGATGTCAGGGAGGTTACATTCAGTTGGGATAGGCATTTGCTCCATTGGGGGGAAGGGGGGAGAAGTTTGCGCTGAATCTGTCTGCCAGGATGTTGGCTATGTCTGTAGGTTCGGTATATTTTGTACCGTTATGCAACAATTCAGAGCATATCTGGGAGTTTCCAGCCATATTCCTGACATAACTAAAGAAGGCCTTGTGATTATCTTTAGTGTCTAGGGCAATATTTCTTTTGAAACTGGCCTTTGATGATTTTATGAGGGATCGAAGTTTCTTGCTAATACTGATCAGAGATGCCTTTCCTTTTTGGGATTTTGCTCTGTCATGTAGTAGCTTCCTCCTTCTGTTGTATAGCTTATTTATGGCCGGGGTCCACCAGACCGGTCTCCTGTTTTTGGAGGAGTGAGTCTTGGTTTTATTTGGGATAGCACAATCCATGCATTCCTGCAGGTGCTCATAGAATGCATTTGTAAAGGATTCTGTGGATTGGGCTGTATTATCCTCTGGCCCGGGGGCTTTGAAGGATTCCACCTCAGTCTTGAGAAGTGCAAAGTTTACTTTTGAGAAATTCTTTACAGTGATTTCCTTGGCTGGGGATGGGGACGGGATATGGATGTCCAGGGAAATTTGTTTATGGTCTGATCTTACCAATGAGGGGTTTACCTCTGGTGTGGAACATAGAGTCCCCATGTTGGTGATGACCAGGTCCAATATGTTGTTCCCTCTTGTGGGAGTGGTGACCAGTTGTTCCATCGCGTTAGAGTTTATAAATTCAAGGAACCGTTGGGCGAGGGTGTTTAGGCTTGAGTAGTTTTCCCAGTCAATGTTTGGGTAGTTGAAGTCACCCACTAACATAGTGTTTGGAGAGACCTTCATATTCTCCAGTGTTCTCTGGAATGCCAAGTGGGGTTCCTGTAATAGGGAGGGTGTTCTGTAGCAGGCTACAAACTGAAAGGCAGTTTTGCCCGCTGTTAGTTGCACATGGATGGTTTCCGATGCTTCGTGCAGTGCCACTAACCTGGAGGTGTAGGTATATTTGATGAATATAGATACTCCCCCTCCTTTTGTGCTTCGGTCCAAGTTTTGGGGTCGAAACGCATGGTATGAGTTATAACCTGGTAGTGCTGGGGTGCTCTCTGGAGACTTGAACCAGGTTTCTGTTACTGCACAGACATCGATTTTCTCCATACTGAGGAGAGCCTCGAGTGCGTGCATCTTGAGGTTTAGATTTCTGGCATTGAGTAGCATTACCTTTAGTTTTTTTATCCTTGGGTTGTCTATGGAGGTGGGTTTGTCCTTTGAGCCTTGCCTAAAAAAGGCACTATGGGGGTGGCAAGAGCCTTGGCCAGTATACGAAAGTCTAAGGGTGACAGGTGCAAGCCGTCCCTAGCGAAGCAACGTGGCTTGTCGAGCATGTCATCCCAGGCTGACAGACACTGGATCCCCTTTGAATGACACCAATACTTTAGCCAATTGTTGAAACTGATCATTTTGTCTTTATACTGTGGCATCATTCTTGGTGAGGGCAAGATGCTACTCAAGGTCAGGGTCATACCAGCCTGGGCTACATGGTCAGAGAGCTCCTCTATGTCTCTTTTCATGTAGTCCAGAGAGGTACGTCTCAGGTCATTCACACCAGCATGGACAATGACGTCATACTTGTACTTGCTTTGGAGTGACCTGAGTGCTTGCATTATGTGGCGGATCCTGGCACCCGACAGGCAGCTTACAGTGAACTTCTCCTTGTTCAGTCTGGTGAGCGGGACGTCAGTGTGCCAGACAATAGAGTCCCCTATAACAAGTGTATTTGGTGTGTTGTTTGGCCTTAAGGGCTGTGACTGTGAGGCACACTGATTTTGTGAGATATGTGATTCATGGGTATTGTTGAGGGGTGGCTGTTGCTTGGATATTTGCTTAGGAGGTCTTTGCTGTTTAGGCAGATTTTTATTTAGAGCCTCCGAGTATGTTTTTGTGTGTTTATGTGTTGGGTATGCAGATGCAATAGGTCTGTGTGAGACTGGATTTGTCGTGCGGGTGGTTACCTTTTCCTCCTGACTGATTGTGCCAGTCTTGGGTTGAGAGAGCTCTGCCTCCAGTTTGGCTGTGTAACTGCATCTCTCACATGTATTAGAGTTTGTTGGAAGGAGGAGAGGGTTGTCTGTGTACATAAGGCAATTGTAACATTGCCTCAAAATTCCCAGATTCACCAGCTGGACTGGAGAGTAACCTTGAAACTGACCCTTGGACATACCAGATTAGTATAGGGAACTGTTTTTTTTACTGATCATATTAGGGAAGGGAACTGATTTTTCACTTGATCAGGAAGGACCAATCGGGAGCCTAATACTTATAAGAAGTCAAGGAGGGTGTAGTGCTTTAGTTAGTTAGTGTTTCCTTATAAGAGCTGAGCAAGTGCAGGGCTTTAGAAAGAGAATAGAGTGATTACTTTGAGAGTTTGAACAGTTCTAAGGGAAAAATAAATAAATAAAGAAATAAAATAAATAAAGTACTTGTAGTTTTTCAGTTAAGTCCAAGCAGCCTAACTAGAAAACATGCACTCTTGCATATAACATTTATCAAGCAGAAAACCTACTGTAAGAAAAACAAATCAATAAAAAGCCTGTAAAATACAGTCTAGCAGCTGCCTTCATAAAATCAGTTATTACTTCAAACAAGTGGCTGTAACAAAAACGAATAAAAAGCTAGTATTACACTCTAAAACCTGCCTACATACAATCACTTCTTAATTCAATCAAAATGTCTAAAATATTCCAGAGTATAGTGGTATCAGTTGTTAAAAGAACACTAAACTTACAGCGAGCACACTCATGATTCTTTTAAAAATGCAGTTACTTCTCCCCACCCACAGCTCGAGGCACCATTCTAATGCTGGGATTAATTGCCCTGTGCAAAAGTATATTATCCATTCACTAACTGGATGGGGTAAAAACAGAGTCACGTCAAGGAAATTTGAATGTAAGAATTATTATCTTTGCCAGTTGTACAGCTGTTGAAGTTGTAAAAAGCTGAAACCACAAAGAAAACATTAAAGCCATATTTGTAATGGCTGCAGGGAAGATGTAGTGAGATTTTAAGGAAGTACTGCTGAAAGAGACACTTACCTGATCTTCAAAATACAGGGTGAGGAGACACTTGGAGCAGTATAAGATGGAATTTCTGTTCACCATCACCACTCAGTTATCAAAAAGTTCCTAGACAGTTGCACACCTCACACGTACATGCCATAAACATGTACTGTAGCCTTTAAATACATTACACTTCCTCCTATCTTAGTTATACATTTGGGAGCCAGTAGATGTTGATTTGGTTACAACAGTGGTAAATGTGCAACAGGGCTTTGCAGCTGTAACTAATTATTCTCATACTGGAAAAGTACTCTAAGATAATATTAGTACCCATAATCCAGTGACATTTTAGATTAGTGCCAATTTTTGATGATATACTGATACAGTTGCCAACCGTCACATTATCAGCAGGACACTCACGGGTTGAGCTACTTCATCCCACTGCCCACTCTGTAAAGCAGTGGGACTTGAAAAGTCCCGCTTTTCAATTGTACTGAATCGCCGTTGAAAACCCACAAATACTTCCAGTTTTTCCATGGCAATTCGGTTACGTCACCAACCCAGACCTGCAGGCAGAGCTATTCCTGTTAGGTCCAGGTGTTATAAATTTATTTATTTATTTTTATTTTATTTATTTATTTATTTAACTTTTGTTAACTGGGAAAGTCCAACTTGGAACGAAGCCAATTTTCAGTGGAGGCCTGGGGAGAAATGCTCCAGAAATCATGCAGCAATAGGCTGTAACTTGTTAAAAGGCAGGGATTGAGGCAGGAAGAGCTCTACAAAGGTTGTAGCTGTAGAGTGTTTTTTTATTAGCGCTTCTACAGCCGCTAATAGTAAAGGGCTAGGATTTTTTTTTTACAGCCAGAATCAGCCAGTTAACCAGCAAGCTACTCTAGAAGCCAGAGCCAGCCACTCCAGATACTCCAGCAGCCTGAGCAGTCAGCTAGCCAGTCCAGCAGCCAGAGCCAGACAGACAGCCACTCCAGCCACTCCAGCAGTCACAGACAGCCAGTTAGCCACTCCAGCAGCCACAGCCAGTCAGCTAGCCAGTCCAGCAGCCAGAGCCAGACAGACAGCCACTCCAGCCACTCCAGCAGTCACAGACAGCCAGTTAGCCACTCCAGCAGCCACAGCCAGTCAGCCAGCCACTCCAGGAGGCATGAAGCCAGCCAGCCATTCCAGCAGGGAAGCCAACCAGCCATTCCAGCAGAGCAGCCAGTTAGCCCAGCAAAGACTGTTATTGCAGTGGTAAGTAAGTACAAACAGTATTTTACGGCTCTAATTTTTTAAAATGTCAATACTGTGTTTTATTTCAATTTAACTTTTTAATGTTTAGAGGTAAATGGGTACACTGTATGGTATTTAAATCTGTGTAGTAGTTATTTTTCGATCTACAAGTAGTAATTTTTAAAGGTATAAAAAGTATTTATGCGTGTGTGTGTGTGTGTGTAATAGATATAATTTAATCTATAATCGTGGTTGTTTTGGGATGATTTTGGAAGCAGTAGTTTATAAGGTTAAAATGTGTGCATAGAAGTTTTTTTCTGGTGTGGCAAACGTCACAGATAAATTAAGTGTACTTGATATCTTTCTAATGCTATTGTGACTGTTCTAGTTTACTTTACGCTTACAGATGAAAATATTTTGAGACAGTTTGCACTTTTTGGGTGGTAGTGTGTGTGATTTATTTTTTAATGCTTTTTTCAAGAAGTTAAGATGTACTGCTATGGGTATTTTTATAGTGGTTGTTTAGTAATGACTTGCAAGAACTACTTTTAAAAGTGAAAATGAGTATGTTTATAACTTTTTATTTTTTGAGAGGACATGTTCATAGGTAAACATAGTGCATTTGGTATTCTACTAGGTACATGTTCTCTTGGCTGTTTCAAGATAGTTGATTTTATTTTTATAAGTGGAAATGTGTGTATTTTATTTTTAATGTTGTCTTTAAGTTTAAAATGTACTGCTTTGAGATTAGTGTGAATATGAGAATAGAGTGAATATAGCTGTGCTGCTGTTGGGCCTGTTCTTTATTTAATCATTATGCTGGGTAAATTAGTGCTACAGGTTTACTTCTATCATAGTAGTCATGGTTAGTGTAATACGTAGAATTTAAGAGTTTTTTTTGCTTTTTTAAAAAAACATAATTGTCTGTTTAATATGAGTAATGTTTTTTTCCGTATAGTTTACTTATTGTTACAACTGAGTAAGGAGTGTGTTTTTGCAGTAATGCTTCACTTTTATTGTTAAAGCTATATAATTTAAATGGTTTGTGAGATTTCAGTATGCTGTAATAACTTCACACTGCTGTACCCATAACTGCATCCCCTTCACCACTCCTGTGGTGATGTCATGGTAGAGGGTGTGGCCAGTGTCATATTGGCCACACCTTCATGTCTCACTTTGTCCCGCTTAAAAGTGGGCAACTCTATAAACTGATACTTTATTTTAAGCAAAACATTTAGCATGTTTGTGAAGTGCTTCCAACTGCAGCCTTAATGGATTTGGATAAATGGCTTGAGTAGGTCCAAGAGGTAGTGGTTCAGTACAGTGGAAAGCCTAAATGGACATCCATTTGTGTTTGGACCTGGCATTGATAATTCATCCTTTTCTGTATATGAACTGGATCATCCAGCCTTCTCCAGGTATGGGTGAGGTCATATAACTTTACAGAAGTATGGCTGTAGCCATCCAATATTCACTGGACATATGTCTTGTCATCTATCCTTCTCTGGGCATGTACCATGCCATCCATCTTTCTCTGGACATAGATATGGCATCCATCCATCTTTCAGTATGGATCTGGTCATCCATCCATCCTTGAGCATGGATCCAGTCATCTCTGCTTCCCTGGCTATAGATCTGATCATTGATCAGCCATTCTTCTTTGGGTGTAGCTGCCATCATACTTTCGTATTCAGTTATTATTCTTATCATCCATCGGTTTGACTTGATTCCTTTTAATGATCATTGGAAGGATCCCATCTGGTCCTTGCACCTTATCCTCTATCCCTCATGCTGCCATCTCCATGTCCTCCTTTGGTGCATCCTTATTAGCCAATCTTTCCTCCAGGCTTGTACTGCCTTCTCAAACTGGTACCTTTTTCTTGTACCTTTAGTGAGCACCAATGCAAAATATTGGTTTAGAAGTTTCACGTGCATCCTGCATTATTTATCACTCTTACAACATAACAAAAACAATCTTCCATGTTTAATTACCCTTGTGCTGTTTGAATTATATAGGGTGATTTAAAAAAGTAGTGGTGTGGTAACACATCTAAGCAGTGCAAAATCACTTGAGCTTCTCAAAGCAGGTACATGTAGCTTGGTAAAATAGGTAAAACTTTACTGCACTTCTGAAGGCTGGTAAGGTAACTTTATCTGTTATATGTGGTAGTAAAGAGACCCACAGCATGTTACCTACTATGGAAAAAGTTTTAGATGTGTTAGCTAGGCTGCACAGAGGAACAGGGAGGTCAGACCTGAACGTTATGGCACCACAGAGTTGTTTGGCATGTGTATCATGTTTTAGGAATTTAGCAAAGGGTGGACATTTGTGACCAGTGAGTGTGGGGATGTAGGGTCATTGGAAGACTGTTCACTGTGGACAGTAAAGTGATAGCATTCTTTCTGAGAGGAAGAGCATTACCGCTTGTAATTTCTCGAAATCTTTTGGGTTTCTAATAACATGACAGGAATGGACCCCATTCCTAAGTCAAAGTGCGATTAAAGTTCATGAAATTAGTATTGTTTCACTCTTTTTAGGGAGGTCTGGTGTTTAGGAAGATTTTTGTTGCATTAGAATAGAACGTAGCTTGGTATTTATTAGCATTTTCTCAGTATCCATAGAAAGATAATCCTGTAAGGTGAATGGTGTTTTCCTATTACTGTGGGACTTATAAAATGTTTTGTGAGAAGGTTTTGTTTTTTGTTTTATTTTTGTCCACTTTTGTCCACTTAACTAAGCCATTGGCTCCACTGGCTGCCCCCAAATGAGCTCTTTGCTCCTCCACTGACGGATGAGAAGCAGATAACTGGGAAGCTCATCAGTCCCCAGCTTGAGATGTTACAAGTTGGACTCAACAACCAGGACTGGGTGAAATCCTTGTAAACCAGTCAATTTCTGTTCTGGGGCACTCATCAGCATGCTCAAAGTGAGATAGGAACTGGTCAGCCCACTCCCTTCATTCTCTGATGTGGGATCACCAGAACCATCCCCTATGAGAGGTGAGTGTTGGATGGCGGGAAGCAAGCCAGTTGGTCATGTTAGATGGCTTGGACTCCTCCCAGCATCCCAACCCCTATGGTAATCCCATATGAGTCCAGTATAGCTGCAAGCCCTGAAGAAGCATGAGTGTATGTTACTACACATGATTGCCAGGAATATGCAGCACATTGCTGGAAGCATGTGCTCTGTAGGCACATTCCTCATGGGTGTAACACCTAGCTCTCCTTGTAGGTGTCACTCAAGCAGTGAGCTAGAACAAATTCTTTCAACCCCATCCCCCAGGATGGACAAGCTGATGTTAGTCACCCACTTACTCACTCCCATCCTTCTGACCCGACCCCTCCAGTGCAGCTGCTGCTACCGGAACACAGATAATCTGGGCCACATTCAGAATGTCATCCCTCTATACATGGGCTGGGCTTTTGTTAGCATGAATTTTGAATTGCAGTGTGATTGTCTAATCATAAGCAAGGCATTTGTACTGGCAAATGTGTTCCAATGGGTAGACTACTTAGGGAGATGAGTTATAAATCTTGTCATTTTGTAAGGCCCTAGAAGCATGAATTTTGTTTTGAGAAAAAAGTGGTTAGATATAAGTCTAAACTCCAAAAACTGGAAAACATACAGCAGATGCCATGCACTAAACAAACTTAAACAAACACAATCTCCAACACCAAAATGTACAACACACTGTGTATTAAAATAATTAATAAATACATATAATCACTTTCATTGTAAACCATCCATCAAGCATATAAAAGCATTCAGTGTGAAGATTTGTTTAAATAAGGCCTAGATTCACAGAAGTGCACTGCACTTCAAGTAATATTTGTGCATCTGGGTCGCACTGCACAATGGCATTCATCCATCCATGCTTATAAGTCATATCTGCCTCCTACAGTTTTCCTGTGAACAACCACTACCATCCATTGTGTGTACTAGGCAGATAGGGAATGGAAGTAGACTGCCAGACCATTCTTCTGTACAATGTACACCACATGTGTACCTAGGACAATTTAGATTTACCAAGCTGCCTACTGCATGTCTTTGGAAAGTGGACAGAAACAAAGTATCCATGAGACGATCCAAGAAAACAGAGAGGACATGCAGACTCTGTACAGAAGGCACCCCAAAAGTAGGCCTCTTACTCTAAGGTAGTAGTGCTACTTACTGTGCCATTGAATGGTCCTGCAGAGTGACATTATGATGTCATTAAATATACAAAGAAAAGCAGGCAGCACTGATGTGCAGCTAGCTGTGATCCAAGGTACATAAATGAGCAGCAGAGCAACTATCCAAACAGATCGCATTCATGCAGTGAAACACATACACAGAAACACTAGGTGCAATTCACAGAGTAGCTGTGCATCATACTGCATGGTCTTCTAACAACCAGTAGTAGTGATGTTGTATATACTAGCATCTCCCTTGGCAAGATTCACAAAGGATAGCATAAAACTATGCACCCATATGGTATGTGCAGCTATGGTGCCTAGATATGTGGATACTTGTAAGGTGAATATAAGGAGATGAAGAGGTGTATAGCAAAATATGAAAAAGGAGAAGGCAGTATGCACAAGAACAGACATTTAGGAGTGTCCAGAAGGGATAGAAGGTAGGAAATACATTTTTAGTTGGGAAAGGAACCCATTTTTTGCATTCTATAGAGAGGAAGTAAGAGGAAGGAGGGTCAAAAGAATAGTTGGGTAGGAAAGGGTTGCAAGATAGTGTGCACAGGCAGACAGACATAAACAACAGCATAGACAATTGGGGTGGATGTGCACACACTAGTATAGGGAGATATTGGTTAGACATAAACAAGGGGAAACAAGGTATGGGGAGGGTTAGATAATGCATGGGTTATGTGGAATGACACAAAATAAAGGGGGCATACCTGGTGCTGGATAAGGTAGGATATCAGCACTTGTTTGATGGCTGCTAACCCAGCCCAGAAGAAATTACTAGGATCCATCACCATATGATGGAACATACTAGCTTGTGGTATGGACCATACCCTTCCCATAGTGGCCTGATGATCAGGTCCAGAAAGATAAGAACATTTGCCATTCACCTCAGGAGATTTTCCATCTAGGATGTACATCTGCCTAATGCTCTCTCCGCCAGAACCTTCATCACTTGCTCTAGCTTGGCCACTTCAGGCAATGGTGCCAAGTTACCTGTTTGTAAAGGGCCAGCTCCCACCCCCACCATAGCCAGGCACTCCTAGCTGCCACACTTACCTGATCATCAGTAACAGCTGCATCAGGGTCAGGCCATGGTTGTGGTGCCTGTTGAGCAAATTCATGATCCAGACCTGTAGTGAGGAAACACAATGGGAAGTTTGTCATAAGTGAACTTCTCCTGACAATGGACTGAACATGGTTAAAACAAAGGTAAGTATCTGTGAGCAGAGCTAGCTCTGTCTGGCTGCTAGCTTGTCCTGCATCCTGTGGTATGCAACATGATTACTATCTCAATCTGCACATGTCACAAAAGAAAGGTCACATCAGGGAACTGTAACTGGTGTCATAACAACAGATACCTGTTACCCTCTGAGGACTATGTGGTTCCCCCATAGCTGTGTGACAGGCAGTAGACAGATGTGTATCCTCTATGCAAATGTTAACAAAACTACACAGTAAAATGGCACAGTAAAAAAAAGGAGGACGTAGATACATTTTGGAGAAGTATCTATGAAGATCATGTGGAACATAACAAAGATGTCAAATGGATAGAAGAAGTTAAAGAAAGAATAAGACGTTTACAGATGCAGGACATGAAATGAGATGAAGTAACAGCCAGAGAGATTGAAACAAAGTTAAGAAAAGCATATAATTGGAAAACCCCAGTTTCAGATGCAGTACCTAATTTTTGTCAGAAAATATAAAAGGTTTTGCATGAAGATTTAGCCATGAGTAAGAACTATTTATATGTGCACCCTCAACAGACACCAACCTGGCTAACAACAGGCAAAACAGTGCTCCTTCTTAAGAGTGAACCTGCAAGCTACCCTAAAAATTATAGATCAATAATTTGCTTTCCAATGACATATGAGCTAAATGGGAATTGATGCTGACAGAGTTTATAGTCATTTAGGAGAAAACTCAATTATGGCAGTAGAAAAAAGGGCAATAAAAGAAAGTCATATGGAACAAAGAATCATTTGTTATTAAATAAAGTCATGGTGGAGAACTGTAAAAATGGGAAGAATCAAAGTATAGCATGGATTGACTACAAAAAAGCATTTGATAATATCCCACATTCCTGGATAAAAGAATGCTTAAGCATGTATAAGATACAACCTACACTAACCAACTACATTACATGAAACAGTGGCAGACCACTTTGCAATTAAGCCATGATAAAGGACAAATTATTATCCTAGGGATAAAAATTCAAAGTGGGATATTCCAGGGTGACTGTTTTGCCTTGCCCTTAGCCCATTAAGCTGTCTACTTAACAACTTAGGCCATGGCTATAATCTGACTCCTAGAAAACAACAAAGTGTAAAGACTTCTCATCTTCTCTTTGTCGATGATTTAAAACTGTATAGCTCATCAGATGATGAACTGAAAGCACAACTGCAAGTTGTCAGAACTTTTTCAGAAGATTTAAGAATGTCATTTGGTCTTGATAAATGTGCAAAAGCAACCTTTAAAGCAGGAAAATTGCAACGTCAGGAAAACATCAGTTTGGGACAAGAATGTGATATAAAAGAACTTGAGCAAGAAGGAGTGTATAAATATTTGGGAATTGATGAAGGGTCAACAATAAAACATGAACAACTGTGAATAAAACTTAGTAAGGAATACTTTAGAAGACTTAAATTAATCCTGAAAACACTGACATCTAGGAACAAAATCCAGGCTATAAATCAATTTGCTCCTCCTGTCCTAACTTACAGTTTTGGAGTGACTGACTGGCCCTAAAACGTGTTGGATAGATTAGATAGGAAAACAAGAAGGATGCCTCATGCTCACCAAATGATTTATAAAAATCAGTGCATACCAAGATTATATATTCCCTGTTCCGAAGGAGAGATGGGCTTCCTTGAAATTGATTATATGTAAATCTGCAATCATGGGACTTCACACATATCTGCTGACCTCACAAGACACAATGAAAGTTTTGAAACATGAGGAGAATAAATCTAAGATGACTTCTCTGCTTAATCTAGCAGAAGCATATTGGTGTCAAGTAGGAATGGAAATCAAACCAGAAGTAGATAAAAATCAGGCAGCAACTGAATGTGCCAAAAAAAAAGAAAAAATATAAGGTAAAGGATCAGATGAGAAGACAAGAAATGTGTAAAAAGCATAAATATAGTTGCAAATATAGAAAACTTCTGGAATAAACTAATGTTGATCAGGAACGAATACAGGAATGGTTAAGGAGAGGCGAATTCAAACCATAAGATTAAAGGTTAATATTGGTGGCCCAAGTTAGTGGACTGCATACACATTGGTTTACAAAGCCATTTTACATGTGGGCAAAACAGACAAATGTAGGTTTTGTAAAACTGAATTGGAAACAGTTGCACATCTTGTTGCTGGTTACAACATACTAATGCCAGAAGGACTGTATATTGAAAGGCATAATAATGTGGCAAGACTGTTGCACTGGGGATGGTGCAAACATTATGGTACTGAAGTGGCTGAAAAACACTTGAAACATCAGCCACAAAGCATAATAGAAAATGATGAAGTTTATATCACATAGGATCATCCATTACCAAGAGTTCTAAAGATAGACGCAAGAAAACCAGATGTAGTGGTCCAAGAAAAGAAGACAAGAGTAGCACTGATCATTGAAATTGCCACACCTAGTGACTACAGTCTCTTGCGTACAGAGAGACACAAAATTATAAAATATCAGGATCTGCAGGCAGAAATGAGAGCAGTGTGGAAGAAAGATACCCAGACCAGACAGTTCCAATAGTAGTAGGAGCAACGGGTCATATAAAAAAGAATTTACAATCGTACTTAGATATGTTACCAATACATGTAACTCCATACGAATTGCAGAAGGAGCCATTACTGGGCACATTGAGAGTGCTGAGAAGAGCACTTTTGGCTGACATCAAAGACTGAAACAATACTAATTTCATGAACTTTGGTCGTGCTTTGACTTAGGAATGGGGTACATTCCCGTCATGGTATTGGAAACCCAAAATACCTGGAGAAATTAAAAACAAAACATGGCCTAGTTACACAAAAGAAAACACCAGGTAGTAAGCAGGCACAGTGATGTGGTACAACATAACTCTGCCCATTATAGGTCTCAGCAGAATGCCACCACTGCCACCTTCTCCAGATACTGAAGCTTCACTGAGTAATTTACATATATTTCCTAAGCTGGCCTTGACAAGTACCTGCCAGAAGTAACACAATCACAAACATAACACAGCAGAGTAAAAATAAAGACATAGATAGACAGATAGATAGATAGTTAAGAGCAATGCTATCCACTTAGAATTGACTTAGAATATAATTTGGAGCAATGCTGCCTGACCACTGCTACTCCATGCGTGTAGATCATCAGTATTCCAGCACCGCAGATCATCATATCAAAGCCTGCACTGTCCCCTCCTTTCCTGGTAATTCCCAGTGTTGAGGCTGACCCCTCCACCAGGTCATGCCAACCATCTACTTTCTTATATCCACCACCATAGGGGCCCAGTAGGAACTCCTTGAACTGGCCATGAAAGAGATAAAGTATACTGATGGGCATTAGCAGAAGCTTCCACAGTTCTCCCATATCTCCTCTATAAATAGCTTCATTTTTTATTTGATTTTACATATTCCAACAATAATTAAATAGTCTGAAACAAAATAAAACAAAACGATATACAAAGGTCCATAACAATAATTACATACACAAAATAATTAGTACTTTTCTAATAGATCATTACATTTCTGCCAGGCTATGTACTGATGAGTTACAGTTCTAGTTCTCATTTTTATGGCTGATAATTCATTTTTAGAAAACAAATTTGGCTAGACAGATAAATTCACTAGTAAAAGAGAGAATAGTTTTGCATTTCCAGTTTTTAGTTATAACTTTCCTAGCAATAGCTAGGACAGACCAAAGAAGCGATATTTGTAATACTGGAGTAACATCTAGGATTGGGGCATTGAACAAAATCAAGAAATCTGTAATAGTACAATTATCTGACCACAATATGTGGCAAAAGCTTCTAAAATCAGTCCAGAAAGACGACACTTTGTTGTATTCTAGGACCATATGAACCCAATTTACATTAAGGGCTTCATTGCATCTCCAGCATTTTATTTTTACTGATTTATATATAACAGCAATTTTGTGGGGTGTTAGAAAAATTCTGTGTAAAAATTTGCATGTATAAATCTTCCAGTATAGAGAGGACATTGATTTTCCTGCAGATTTTAAGGATAGTTTCTGGGGGGAATTTAATAAAGCCTACACATTGCTTTTTCCTATGTAGGCATCGTGCTGCACTGCTAACATGGCCATGAACATTTTTTGATTCAGTAAGCATTGTGCATGAGCACGCCAGCACGTAAACTTTCATGGCATGCAAATCACCTCATAAGCAGGTGTATCTCATGCAAATGAGTCAGGTAGAGCAATCAAGTAAGCAGATAGGGAGCTCTACAGACCTTGTGTCAGTGTCCGTAATGTACATGGAAAACGTCTGTGTACAGCAATATAGACAGACAAAAGGGGATGTAAAAATGTAGATAGATGGATAGAAGTGGCATAGCATGTACAGATATGAGTGAAACTATTCTCTGTGTGTCTGACAAATTAAAGGAAATAAGTTCAATTAAATTCATTTTTTTCAATAATCTGATTATGTTTGTTTAACTTAAACTAGGGCCTTTAAATAATGTTAATGATATACTAGGCAGGTGGAATGCCTCATAGGTACCCAATCACACAGTCAACAACTACAGCAGAGCACTATAAAGTATGCATACACTCTGCAATCTGATTTTTCCCCCATACTCTGCACCACTGGAGTACCGACTTGGGAATTTTAACTGAGAGAATGCTAGGGGCTGTGCAGCTCTGCTACATCTGTATAAGCTAGATGCTGGAGTCAGTGCTGATGCTACTGCTGATGAAAATAGGCCTAGGCAAAGAAGGAAAAGAGTGTTCAGGCCCAGGGTTACTTTCCAGGAGCTACATGAGCTGGAGATTGTAGAGCTCTACAGGGTGGACAGGGACATACTACAAGAACTCATTATGCTCTTTTGCCCTCAACTCTGACTCAGAGCCAACAGAGATGAAGTCATCCCAGTGAAAACAAAGGTATGTGTAGTCCTTAGGATACTAGCTACAGACACGTTCTAAAGACCAACTGGGGACATGATGGGGGGACTCACAGGCATCTGCTTTCAGGATACTCCACCAGTTCCTGGATACCATTCTACCACATGCCAGTGAGCACATTTATTTTCCCCTCACCTCTGATGGGAGGGCCAGCAATATGCAACACTTCTACCATGTAGCACACTACCCTGAGGCACTGGGTGCCATAGATTGCACTCATGTAAACATAAAGTCACCACCTGGTGAGGAGGGTAGAATCTACATGAACCACAAGGTGTACCACTACCTCAACTGCCAGGTCATGTGTAAAGCCCAGAGGATTATCATGAATGCATGTGCTGGCAGCCTTGGCAGTTATCACAACTCTCATATCTGGCACACATCACAGCTGTACCAGATGTTTGCTAAGGGAGACATCCCACATGGCCACTTACTACGGGATGCTGGCTACGCACTGGAACGGCAGATGATGACACCCATCAGAAATGCACACCCACCCACCGAAGAATGCCATAATGAGGCACACACACACACAAACTAGGAACATCGTAGAGCACATGTTTGGGCTTCTGAAGTCACAGTTTCAGTGCCTCAATATATCTGGTGGAGCCCTGCAGTACTCTCCAGCCACATGTGCACATATATTCACAGTATGTACCATGCTACACAATATAATACTGTGGAAACAGCTGCCACAGGATCAGGAAAGGGAAGGGATACACAGCCCCCCACCAGTGCCTAGGTCACCACAGCCACAGTCACAGAAGGACTCAGAGGAGGAACCCCCTGATGATGTCCCTGTAGGCAGACATAGGAATGCCCAATACACCCTGGCTTTGGCTAAGAGACAACACATAGCACATTCACTGACATCCTCTGGCCCTAGGGACTGACACCATACTCCTACTCACATACATATAGTAAAACTGTTGATGCCAGACAACCCACACAACCTGCACCTGTCCATGTATTGGCTGTGTACTGCTTGCATCACACAGAGTCAGCCCTGAAATGCAGTCCTGTCAACTACTGCATTCACAAGGTATGTCTCTAGCCTACATACTACTTTTAAGGATTACTATAATATGGTATCATATGTATGGATCTGCTGCATTTATGCAAGGAAATAGAGTGGGCTATGTAAAGTAACATCCATATGGGACTACAGGTACCCATTCAAATACTAGGCCTCATGGTTGGAATATGCACTACATCAGTCAAGGGAGATGTGGTCACTTGATATTTGGACTACTGTCTATCTCAGCAGATCATATGCTGTTGTTCCCTCCCCCCCCAACACGGCAGTGTTCCCATATAACTGCGTTAACAGTAAGCCAGCAATGGTATATCAGCAGACCAGGAAATCTCAGGGCTGTAACATAGAACTCGATCACACACTGTATGTCACACATAAAGCAGGAATAACAATGTACATATTTATGCTGTTGATTGTGTGATGAATGACTCCACTGTGTCTCGTAACCCATGTGGTTCAGTGGACTAGGGAAGTTAGCATGGGTGATGGTGTTGATGCTTCTAATCTGGAAGTAGGCACATCTTTTGCATGTGAGATACTATTATATTGGTGTGTTCACAGAGTGTTAGTCTGTGTGTGGTGTAACATTATGAACCTCACTCATATATTAAGTACAGCAGACAACTGGTGAAAGCCGTGGACATTTTGAGTGACGTGCAGTACTGCAAAAACAGGGATAGATGTCAATGTCTGTAACATACCTCTCAACCTCTTAGTGCAAGAAATCTTTTCAAAGCCTGACAAAATAGGGGGACAAAGGCCCACAAATAGGGACATATCTTAAATACTGCTCTCATAAAGGTAAACAGTTTTTAAAATAACAGGGTTTGCTTCAACCAACATTTTTCTGAAGGATTTGAAGTTAGACACTCAAATGTATGTCACTATTTAGTGACTTAAGTCCTAAGTTCATCCAAGTGATTTGCCAGAAAATGACAAATTTTATGAGGAACAGACCAAAACTATGAGCCATAACTCTGGAATTCTGTGAAACTCTGGAGAGTTGAGAGGTGTAGTCTGTAACACACAAAATCCTGGACTGGAGTACATGTTGGTGTGGCCTGGAGTCACTTTATAAGTACTGACAGTCACACTGGGCATGCCCAAACACTTAGTTAAAATGAGTGCAATTCTGTTGGCCCATCAACAGACTGACCTGTTATGTACAGATATGTCTATACATACAGACATATACGTATACGGGTTTACTTCACATAACTGAAAACTCAAAATACTGAATTTCATTTGACTGAGACCACAATACCTAATTTGCAAAATACTGAAAACTCATTTGACTGAGTCTCATTATACTGAAAGCTTACAATAGTGATTTTCAAAATACTGAATTTTAAGCCATAGAAGTGGTGTGTTTCCCTTCTCCTGTGATTTGCTTCTGATAAAATAATTACTGTAACTTAAGGTGCCAACTGTCAGAATACTGATTGTAGCATTGAAAGTAGTGTTGTAGTGTTTCTAAATGTGGATATGACTCTCTACGTTTTATGGGAAGTATGTAAAGTAATATGGCAGGCATTTTGTGCACTCTCGGTGGCAGTGACAGTGTGTACAGTATTGTAAGGTAAGTAAAAGGTATATACCCTTTTCCCCACTGTAGTGCAATCCTGGAGTTAGTATATATAGTTAAGAGAGTAAGTAAGTAGTTTTTAAGTTTTGGAAAGAATTAGCCACTGCTGTTGTAAGTGTGCATGTCTATGGCTTAAAATTCAGTATTTTGAAATTCAGCATTGTAAGCTTTCAGTTTAACAAGATTCAGTCAAATGAGTTTTCAGTGTTTTGAAAATTAGGTATTCTGGTCTCAGTCAAATGAAATTCAGTATTTTGAGTTTTCATTCATGTGAAGTAGATCCACATATACATATCCATCTGTCACTATCTCCTTCTCACATACATATTATATCTATCTCTATGTAGTGTCAAATATATATATATATATATATATATATATATATATATATATATATATATCGCTATATATATCACATTGATAGACTCTCCCCATATATCTACATAACACATATACATATCATACACATACAGCTACATTTATATATACATCCCTGTTAATTACATATGTGTGTAGATGTCTGCATTGTCTTACATACCCAAATAATGGTGAGTAAATCTGCACTATCACAAATCCATACTGTTGCACAAAGGATCCAAAGTAAGGACACAAAAGTACATAATCCAATTACTTACAGACCCCTGTGTCTGCTGGATGTCACCACGTAGAGAGACGCAGGTGAGCAGGTGGTGTAATGCATAATGCTGTCAATGCACGCATGGACAGAGCACACGGTTCCTGCCCACCAATTTGCCTATCTAACTGTAAACAGCCACATATGGCCATACTGGTAAATGTACAGGCATAGCTAGAATACTAACAGTTATCCCACTGCTAGGATACTAGATGCAGATAACAGTATGAAGCAATATCACTCTGCAGACCACATATGCTGTTCAACACAAGCCTAGTTTGTGTAATCCACAAGTGCTGTGTCTGCAATCACATATACAGCAGATTCAACCTGTGGTATGTGCAATAAGTACTGTGATCTATAGTGAATAAGACTAGATAGGTAGGGGTTCTAATCTCACACGAGGCTTCTTGGTGCGTGTGTGTGTGTGTGTGTGTGTGTGTGTGTGTGTGTGTGTGTGTGTGTGTGTGTGTGTGTGTGTGTGTGTGTGTGTGTGTGTATCCCTGCAAAACAACCGCCATGCCCTCATGGGCTATCCACCTGCAATGGTTATACACTTTTTGGCCCTGTAACTTGCTGTTGGCTTCCACATTCCCCTCTTCTACAAGGCCTGATGATGTCATCCACCTTAAGACTACCAGCTGACAATGTAATATCAAGATTTAAGCCATGGTGTGTGTGATATATACTGTGAGCTGTGGTGTGTAAGACTAGATCTCTAGAGGTTCTAATCTCACTCCAGGCTACTTGGTGCATATATGTGTGTGTGTGTGTGTGTGTGTGTGTGTGTGTGTGTGTGTGTGTGTGTGTGTGTGTGTGTGTGTATGTATACCCCCATAAAACAACTACAGTGCCCTCAAGGGCTATCAACCTGCAATGGTTATGCACTTTTTGACCCTGTAACTTGCTGCTGGCTTCCACACTGCCCTCTTCCACATGGCCTGATGATATCATCCATCTTAAGACTACCAGATGAAAGTGTAGTATCAAGACTTAAGCCATGGTGCATGCAATAAATACTGTGTCCTATAGTGTGTAAGACTAGATACGTAGGGGTTCTAATCTCACTCCAGGCTATGTGGTGTGTGTGCTTGTCTCAGCATAAATATGATCAACTTGGTAACATAGAAATAGGTAGGGCTTTGCAGTATTTTATTTGTGGTGTGTGATGTAGCCCCCCCAAAGTACTGACCACAAGCCCTGCTGATGTCAGCAAGCATAATATGTCCTGAACTGAGAGTACTAGCAGACATGAGGTGTGTTGCGTGCATCATGTACTGTGATCTGTAGTGTATTCCATTATATAGGTAAGTTTTCTCATCTACATATAGCCAGCTTTCACTACGTGTATGCCTTTGCACGTCTTGTATGCAGTGATTGGAAGTGGTGCTAGCCTCAATGTAGCCATGATTGGGTATGAGCCTATTAGAGAATTTTATATTATATTGTGGAACCATAGGACATTTGATCTTCACTGGCATAATGGCCATACAGCCCTCATCATGGACATCTTTACACCTGTAGTTACAGGATCAGCAAATATTGCCCCAGTCCAAGAGGGACATGGGCAGATGCCCTGTGTTGAGACAACATTCACCCACCCAATCATACAGATGGCATGTGGTGAGGCTCACCGAGGTGCTAGGTGTGCCATTAGGCAGGGTTCTGTTTTAAGGGTGCGTTTAAGTCTGCTAGAGAAATCTCTTCCACAAGCATCTAGTACCAACATCACATATGTAGTTAATGTCCTTACAATGGGTTATCCATCTACTATGCCTCCTACAGATAGGCGGCATGTGCAATAAAGCAGGGTCACACATTGCTCCATATGCAAGGCATAGATCACCTCTGTGTAGTCTATGTGCCACAGGTGACAATGGCACTCGTTGCAGACTATCCCCATTGAACACATACTGGAGACATGAAGTGATCTTGTGAAGGAACATACTGTTATGTGCAATAGCCAGTACTACTTGGAAAAGTACATCATAAAATGGCCATTGCACTCAGATATTGGCATGGTGAGGGAAGAGTATCTGGAGATTATGAGCATGTCACTAACAGGTAACTGTGGCCTCAACTATGCCATGATTCCTGCCATACCACTGTAGTGACAAGGTGATCTGAGGCACATTAAGTATAAACCTGTGTGGCCAGGTCTGTGTGATCCCTTCATTCATCTCTGAGTATGTACATCAATGTTGTACTTACCAGGTACATAGGTCTAACTGATGGAACTTATACTACATATATATTTGCATGGAGTTTATGGCCATTACTATGTCAACAGGCATGTGTTAACAATACCCTCTTGCAGGATAGTGACATACCACAGAGGCCCTATGAGTGCTCACAATATCCAGGCATCAGCCAACATTGTTAGCCACAGTCAGTCAGTACTGTATTGTGGTTGAATGGATTCCAAGCAGTAGAGGACCCAGGACTGCACCCTGTTGATCACTGCTGCTGACAGATCAGCTATTGGAGGTGACTGTCCCTATGTTGCATATGTGTGCCAGCAATGGGCCACTTAGTGACCCCTAAAATGATAGTATCTTGGTTGCCTAACTGGGTGCTTTCTAAATGTTGCCTGAGCAGGAATATAGTCAGATGGTTTGGCTGAGTCTAGGGGGTTGTATGCCCTGATGTACTTTCTCCAAGGTCCATGGTCACTGCCACAGAAATGATCACCACTTGTAATAGTCATGCTCCCCCATCAGACATCCAAATTGTGTACAGTCAAGTGGTGTAGAACACATATATGTGTACTGATCAGCTCCATAATGCTTACCCCTACAGCCATAGAAATATGGATACTCATTCAAAGAGGTATATAGTTATGTCATTAGTGGATGCACCACCTCTGTGCAAGGGTGTAACAGTTGCTGTTGTCCATTCTGTTGGTGTGCAGCCAGTAGTGTCAGTATGATTGCATGGTTGTCCCAATGGTGTTAGTAATCCTTGTCAGATCACATGTGGTATGCAGCCTGGAATGTTAGCACGTGCAATAGATGCTGTGTATCTCCAATGAGAGGCCAGTTATCAACTGCTCTGTAAATATGTAAGTTATGGGACAGGTTGTAGGAATGTCATGTGTCATATGTGGTGGGGACAAGGGAGTGCAGTTGACGCAGACAGTGTGGTGTACAGGTTAGGTATGAGTCCAGACCCATCATATGTGGCATCAAGATGTATGAGGTCCCCAACAATTTGGGCTTGTCCTTTGAGGTCACACATGTAACTACACTGTGCATTGTGGATCTGCTTTGTGTGGGTGGCTACTTTTGTCATTTACTGTGTCTACTCAACATCACATCAACACTATATGCTTCTTTTAGCTGAGGATGTAGTGCCTCCATGTTGGGGGGGGGCACCATCATCCCAACTGTCACAGAGCACTGTCCACCTGTTATTGTACAGACTGTTAACTGCAGTTGTCCACCAACCAGGTTTGCTGAGCCACGATGAGCCTGTGTCCCTTCTGTCATATATAGCTGAGTTCATGCCGTTGTAATGCTGCTGACATAATGCATGGCTGTAGAGCTCTGCATACTTGCCTGTTCCATCTGGAGGGGGAAGTGCAGTCACACTATGTTAACCGTCCTACAGGAGATAATAAATTGCTGTCTTGACATATATGTCTGTATCGTCTGGGGGGGGTACATGCCGGTAGTTCTAAGGAGACTGATCTATGGCCAGATCCCACCAGAGAGGACCTCAGACTGGGGGGCTGTACTGGTCACCCATATTGGTAAACACATGATGCACTACCTTGGTTCCCTGAGAGGTGATGTCAAGGCACTACTGCAGGATATTGTAGGTAAGGACCTGGACCATCCTTTGGGCAAGTGAGCCACAACACAGCTAAGCAACACAGTGTGTACATATTACACTTCCTTAACATGCTTGTCTGTGCTCTGTACAGACCCCTTGCATGACTCTCTTCCTACAACATGCTGGAAGTAACTGCAATACTTACTTGCATGAAGGACAAGTATCAGGTAGTGCCAAGTGGTGTCCCCAGATCTCTGAGTCATGTCAACTGAAATGCCATGATAGGAGTTAGCATGGATACAAGCACTGACACTGTTCTACACCTAGTGACACTGGACCAAACACTGTTACATTTGCTCAAGGCCAGATCATGCCTAGCGACTGTAACCAGCAGATCCCATTGACTGTTACACTATGCAATGGATGTTGGTCATATGTCTCACTCCAACCATGGCCTACAGGGTGTATGACAATATTAGGCTAGCAGACCTTGCTGGAAACTGTGTACATCATGTACAGAGTGTTATATCAGCTGGTGGATAGGCAAGTGTCTAACAATCATACTCTGGGAAGATAGCAATGGGAGACCTGTGCTGCAATGATGCCAGTCACCAGTGGGGTTCACCATCCTCCATTATTGGTGGACCCCATCTATCTATTCCCTCTCTGCAGTCACAGTCACTGTCAATGATCTCTGACTGAGTACATTAGCAGGTGACTGCACATTGGGAGCTGTCACAGACTCCCAGACAGAACCAACAGTTATCCAGGATGGCCTAAGACACTGAGTTGTACTTTGAGAAACTGACAAAGACTAACTGCCAATGAATGCACAATACTATCCTGTGGAACATCATCCATCCCACAAAATATTGTAGTGTCTGCACACTGTACGCAGTTGAGCCATTACACATGGAGTTACAGACACAGAGAGTAATGTAACCTTTGACTCTCGCTGATCAGTAAGATGTGGGGATGCATTCACTGTTGTACACCCTACTCCGACAAGTTTGGGATATAAATCCCAGACTGTCACTGCTATACGGAATGTCACAGTTATAACAGCTATCATTGTGTGCAATGGCACCCTTGCTATGTAACTACACAGACATATCGTACAGCTGCAGCAATCACACAGGTTCCATGGTACACCAATACACAGCATAGATAGCATGTCCTATGGAGTTCATGTTATGATTGTACATGTGTAGTCTGTCTCCCAAATGCTTTGGAGGGGATGTGTCTGGGTCCATACAGGGAGGTGTCGGATCCCACTATGTACCTCCTGGTTACCCATGACAGGACTAACACATATCTCACATATTCTACACGTCTACAACATTACTGTGGTATACATAGTACATGATAGAGACACAGGTATATAACGCAGACAGTATGCTGTACATGAAACAGGCTCCCCATGCATGTGAAGCACACATCTGCTCTGACACAGCATGTGCAGGTTACAAAATGGGATGCAGAACATGGGGTGTCAGGCAACTGTCTGTACTGGATGCATAATATTTGTAGATGGGTCATCTCTGTCACCACACCTTGTAGATGCATGAGTTCCCAAAACTCTGGTGACACTTACCAAGGGTAGCAGTTCTGTTCACAGATTAGAGATGCATCAGTACGCTGAATGCCACCATTGTCCTTGTTAGGCTGTTATACACATATGAACCTATAGTGCTGTACTTTGCTGAAGATATATTTCTGCTGTGCTGACATGCCATCCTGTGCTGCTTTATTGCCACTGTGTAGCTATAGGTTGCCCCAACAGACTCCTAAAACAGAAACAGAAATAGGTCCATGACACACCTGTCATCATGTAACTATACAGCCATTATAACATCATACAACATAAGGTACACAAAAGTATGTAGCATACTCATGACAAATGCCAGTATACAGTATCTGTCATTAACCACTACAGGTGGCATGGCAAAACAGCACTGAATTACACAAGTACATGTTAATTAATATATTCACCCTGTGCATCAGACATATAGCTTCATTTTCTTGCATTGATGGCAAGGATAACAGGAATGTGACACAGGTATCATCACTTTCACATGGTGTTATGTGGGAGTGCAGGAGGCCTAGGCTGGCCCAAATGGTTGACAGCATGTGTGTGAGTCAGGAAGGAAAGCAAGTAAGATGGACCTTGGAAAGGTGACGTGTGTCTGTAGGTAACTGCATTTGACAATGGTGTTTGAGTGTGTGCATGTACACAGTCAAGCTCAGTGCTAGCCCTACATGTGTATATGTTGAACAGCTTTGGACCGTGCATGGTAGAGGTGACAGTTCACCATCTCCAGCCATAAACACAGGGACTGGCTATGGAAAGAGTTGCACTGGCAGCTCCATGCTGAAGGTCAGAAGTGGTGCTAGTACCTGAAGGTGACTGCTGCCTGCAGGGACCATGCCCCCCATGGGAACACCCAGAACCACAAGCCCATTGTCTGCCACATTGTGGTGTGGACAGAGCACTCCCATCTGTAGTGCTGGATGCACTGCCACTAAGGTAGTATGATTGTGCATGGCTATGTGGACTGTCAGCAGATGGGGTTGCTGACCTACGTCCACAAGTCCGATGCTCAACTCCAATGACACATTCCAGCAAAGACAATGTGCAGTCCAAGACAGACACTGTTTCAGCCCACCTTATGTCACTGCATCAGTCAACTTATCCAGGGTGTCTCCAGTGTAGTAGAGGCAGTCACAGATGTCAGACTGTGCTGCATCCATAAAGCTAAGCATACATCTTATGTTCCATTCAGAATGTGCCTGTGCCTCCAAGACAGCCCAAAACATACGCCAAGTGACCCATGATGTTACACCTGCAACAGGTGGTGGACATATAGCAGGCCTCCTACAAGCACCCCTGTCAATCCCCATGTGTGGAACCTCGCCAGGTCTCTGGCTATGGCCAGTGTCTACACTCACTGGAACCATAGTTGCCATACTTTCCTGTTCAATGTCCCCACCCTCTGACTGTCCAATATCTGCAGCCTCCAGTGACTGGGTATGTGTGGACATACTAACTGTGTGCAGTGACAATGGAGGCAGAAGAGGGATGTCTACCTCTGGGGCAAATTCAGGATTCATCCTCCAACACTCCTACCTGTGCCTCTTTGTGGTCACCATCATCATCATCATCATCAGAGTACGAACAGACACTTACATCAGGTTGTGTTGGGGACAGAGACCAACCCCCCCCCTACCTATCTGCATCCTGTTGTACACAATAATTACATACCTGATGGAGTGCAGTACTCTTCTGCTGATATGTGGTGATAGCAAAGTTTTCACAAAGGCATGCTCTGAGTGAGGAAAGACTCATACAGACTGGGTCCCCATAGCCAGCTGCTTGCCTTTTAAACATGCTTTTCATCAGCAGGTGATTGCCTCTAAACCAATCTGTAGGTCTGAAATGCTAATTGCAGCTAACACAGCTGATTTGCACTATCATCAGCCAATGACATGCAACCACCATACAATATATAAGCCCTTTGTGTAGATCAGGGCCCCTTTCTGATATGTTGTGCTGGACATTACTGGGGTGAGGAGACTACATCATCAAGGAGGGTAGGTCTGTAACAGAAAGCTTACCATAGAGATGTGTGTGCTACAGGCTGCAGCTGCTGCTGCTGGTAAAAGACATAGGCAGAGAGTGTAAACACGTTGGAGGACAACAACCTGTAGGAGTAATTGCGGGAGCTGTGTCAGCCTTGTTGTAGAGGCAGAGCCAGATTGAGGCTAAGCTTTCCCTCCAAATAAGGCATGTGTTTAAGGTAAGTATATTAGGCAATGGTATCATTAACAGAGTACAAGCAACAGGGTATAAATATAAGAATATATCCACCATTTGGGCAACTACCAGGACATGTGTTATAGTCTGGTGCTAATTTGCAGGGTCTATATTAGATCACCAACTGCTTAAAGAAGTGAATGGTGATTAATCGACCCTATGTAAGCGAAAGCTTACAATCTTGAACTGTCAGAACAGCGATTTTTTTCCTAGGGAAAAAAAATCGCTGTTCCAAAACACATACACACAACACAAGCACACCAAACAAACAGCAATCCACACACATACACCCAAAATCTTACAACTAACCCTACACTAAACTATACACACACCACTAACTATCCACTTACCTTAACCCAAACCCTAACCCTAAGGTCCATCACTATCGCACACTCACCTCACCTGCTCCCTAACCCTAACTCATCTAACCCGCCCTAACCCTCATGTCCACACAATCGCACACATACCTAACCCGCGCCCTAACCCTAACTCACCTAACCCACCCTAACCCTCATATCCACACAATCGCACACTTACCTGAACCCGACCCATAACTTTCCACCACAGTGCTGAAAATACTGAAGCAACAGAAACGGACAACCAAAATCTTTCCCTAAGAAAGATTTTGGGTTTCTGTTGCTTCGGTATTTTAAGCTTTCACTCTGTAGGGTTCGATATTAGAACATTCGAAGGTTTTAAACCTCAATGTTCTAATATAGACCCTAATTTGCAGAGTGTATGAGGGCAGGCCTTGTTACAAGCAGGGACTTACAATGTGTATGTTAGCTGTGCAGCTGTGATAATCTGCACAGTGACTTTGGAAGGATTGTGTAGTGCACTCTGATATTAGTGGCCCTCATTTGCAGTACCTGCGTTGACATTCTGTGTGAATGCATATTAATGCACGATGTGACACTTTATTCACATATAGTTTTGCTATAGGGATATGTGAAGCGTGTTCCTACCTGCAGGCGTGTGACAACCACCCATGAAAAGCAGACATGTCATTTGAAATGCATTGTGACTCAGTCATTAATTGCTGCCTTCACAATACTGTAAATTCACTTCTACATACCACTGGATTTGAACCCAGGACTGTGTGTGGCAAAATGTACCATTGGCAAGGCAGTTAACAGACTAAGCTACTGACTCCCTGCTGCAGCAGGTATATTTGCCAAGGTACACTTCCATTTTTAATATTTTTAATTTAATTACATTTTAATCAAGTTTGGGTGTTGTGGCATGGTGCGTAGCTCCGCTGAAACATGCTTAATGACAGTAACAGGCAATTGCTATGTTTTCTTTAAACCACCAGTTTTAAGTAAGAGTTGTGTGGTGTGGCAGGTTAATGCAGTGGTCTGCAGGTGCAATGGTCTTGGGTTTGAAATATGGGACATGTGGTTATTTTTTAAGTGTGTGTTACAAGTTTAAAAACACATATAGTCAATATAGCTCTATTTAGCTGAGCTGAGCTATATTGCTTCACAGCAATGTGCTAAAAAATATAAAGAAAAGTTAAATGGGGAGATTGGAAAGTGGTGAAATGGGGTGCAAGCAGGAGGAAAAAAACATAGTGAAAGGAAGGTAGGGATGTACAAGAAGGGTACAGGAAAGAACCACAGCTATCCATTTCTTGTACAGCAACAACTGTGCACTTTGACAGAATTTGTACATGACTTTAAACTCTCAACCCCAGAGAGAGGGGTGAGGACAACATAACTGCATTGTCAAGCCAATTGGACCAAATTACATGTGTCCAGTGGACACGTGCGAAATGGAATGCTATGTATGGGATGATATATTTTTTTGGGGGTGGGATAAGTGCCCTTTTTTTTTTAAGGTAAGAGTGGAATGTTCGGGAAGGGACATAGGTACATGTGGGGGAGGTAAGTTGGGTAGGTGAGGATGCATTTGTAGACCCACAAAACAGACAAGACAGCAGACAGGGGTGGTGGATGACACATGAGGGGGTGAAAACCTTGGATAGGGAGGGTGTTGTGGAATCCATGTCTCATGTGCCTTCAGATAGCAGCAGCATGACTCACATCCCCACCCATGGGACTGCTGGCACTGATCCTTCACTGCCCCGAGGGTGGCAGTGCTGGAGGCTGGACACTGGGGCAAGGCTGTCCCACCAGGTCAGCCAGTATTCCCTCAATCCAGTGCAGGCAGTGGTCAAACCCACAGTAGACTATGCTGCACACCAAGACCAGCAGCTCATCCTGGGTAACAACACCCCTTCAACCACCGGGACCCATCCGATGGGGCAGTACTAGGCAACGCCAGAGGTAGTGTAGGGACAGTAGATGGGGCACTACTATTTGGGTCCCAGACATGCCTGGACCCATGCCATGGCCGGTTGAGGCAAGGTAAGGTGATCAGGCAGAACTGGCCTACCTTGACGTGCTGTGGTGAATGAGGTATAGCAATATGTTAAGGTTAATAATAACCAAACCACTGTTAGTATTAACAGATTGGAGCATCATTTTCATTCATCCAAATACATATTAATGTATAGTATGTGTAATATAACAGTAAATAAGATAACAGTCAGTAAGGTAACAGCATGCCAGTAAGAAGTAAACCATAAGGGCAACAAAATAGTTTAACAACATATGTTAATATTAAATCATAATAATAAATAACAATAATAAATAAATGAAGATACGGGGTGGGAAGAGAGAGAGACAAACAATCCATTACTGACAGTGCAGACTATATCCCTGACAACACTGATACTAAATACTCTACAAGCGTGTAGTGTCAGTTCTGAATACAGTGACTACTATTCTCCTATAGCTGATGTAGCACGTGCATACCTCTCAAACTGTTAGCATGGGTCAATATGGGCCAAGCAATAACAAATGCAGGTACACTACTACACAGAACACTTTTACATAATGTGGACTTCTACAACTCTGAAGTTGTTCTGTAAGCAGATTTGGTAATACATTGCATTCCAGGTAATCATTTTTCTGGTAATCCTGTGACAGATAGATTAGGCAGTTTTAATTACATTACATGAAATTGTGACACTTGAGAGGCATGTTTGTGTACAGGACATAATCTAGACATCAGTCATGCCTTAGTTGGCAGGCATGGGGATAGAACCCAATAGCTGTAACTGCAGGGGACATCTGCAAAACATTTAACTTTATTGGTTATTGCTGATAACTGTTTGTGAAACATTAGCACAATCATATTTGCTCATAACATGGGCTGTCTCAACTATATACCATATACCATTTGTTCCATTGCACTGAGCAAAGAGCATTATGTGACTAAATTCATTTTGCATTCTAAAACTATTACAGTGCTATACTTGACTGCAGTGACAGTAGAACACACATGCATGGCATACAGCCATACTGCATTCATTGAAACAAATCTGTTTAGGAATCAACTATGCTGCTTAACACTTTATTGGTATTGCTGATAAGTATCTGTGAAATGTAACTACAATCATATCTGTTCATAACATGGGCTACCTCACCCATATATGTTTTGTTCCTGGAGTTGGAGAAAAAGACAGCATTGTGTGACTGAATTCATTTTGCATTCCAGAACTATTATAGTGGTATGCTTGACTGCAGAGACAGTAGAACACACATGCATGGAATACAGCCATAATGCATTTATTAAAATAGATTTCTGTAGGACTTATCAATGCTGCTTAACACTTTATTGGTATTGCTGATAAATGTCTGTGAAGTCCACACAATATCTGCCCATAGACTGGGCTACCTCAGCTATATACCTTTACTACTTGTAGTAGGAGGAACAGAGAGCATTATGTAACTGATATTGGCCTGGAGAGAGCCTTGGACCATACTATGAGTTAAACAAAACAGCTTGCAGACCATTACATTTGCATTTTACAGCTATTACAGTGTTACACTTGACTGCAGCAACCTTAGCATAGACAAGTAATGCATACAGCTGTCCTGCAATGGTTATGACAACACAATCCTGCTGTACACCATTTTGCTTACTGTTATTGGTATTGTTTATTGTTTATTACAATATGGTTGTTATCATTCATTTATTGCACTACAACTCTACTTGGCCATTTATTGCTCTACAGATCTACCTGCCCATGTATTGCACTACAGTTTTATGGTGTATACTTTATTGAAGTAAATGCTTTACTCTTTCTTGCTTATTGCACTGTAGTTAGCATAATAAATCCATATATGCCACACTCAATATGCAACAGGTGCTTGGCATAGGACTCAACATTCTAAGCCCTCTCAACTGCAGCTGTTGGGAGAGAAGGACACCATTATGCATACCAGTTTTGCAGACATTCAGCTTGCATATTGGTAAAACAGAGGAAAACATACTTACATATTTGTGGGGCATTCCCAGCCCTAGTTTCTTGGTCCCAGGTGTCCAGGGTTCCCCCTTTCTTCTCTTCAGGTCATCATAATGGTGAGAATACTGCTCACCTGTGCAGGTAATACCAGTAACACTGGTGAGTTCCCTGGCCAACCAGTCCCTGGCCTCTGCCTTACACTCCGAGCCCTGGAAACTGCCCTGCAGCAGCCTGGGTTCATGATTTTTCACCAGGAGCCCAACAAAGACCTTGGACTCCTGAATACCCCATCTCTGCACCCAAAAGGGCACACCTTCACCAGAACAACCTGCCATATCACCAGTTGATCAGACTCCAAAGACTGTTGCAGAATTCCCACCTATTATACCTAATATAAACTTTTTCCCCACCCTTACACGTCAGTGAGCAACATTCAAAAAAGTGCGGCGTTGCTTAGTGCATAAACCAGCTAAGCAACATGAAAAGTCGCACAACCAGCGGTTTAACTCAGTTTAGCACCACGGAAACAAAAGTAGCCATAGCATGTTTATGCAGTGCTCAGCACAGCACAGCAGTGCCATATTTCACAAATTTGTTTTTAAAATTAAACATATGTAATAGATTAAATTATCATTGCTATGGACTCAAACCCAGGACCTACTAAACATTAGGCTGTATCTCTACCCATTTAGCTACCTGGATATTATGAAAGCTCATATACCTTCACATATACTAGTGGGCTACCTGTTAGCATTGCTAAGCACCACGGCGCTCTGCACAAATGCGCTTAAATAGACCTAGACAAAAATAATTAATTAACATCCGGTTTCTATTTTTAGATGTCTAACAACTGTTGGCTATGTATGTATGAGTGTCATTCAGCTCTATGGCGCTCCATGCTGTGCAAACAGTAATTTAAAAACTAAAACAGTAAGCATGCAAAAATATTTCAAATAAGAAAAACACATCATTATGATCATTAATGACATCTAGTTTCTATTTTTAGATATCTGGCAGATGTCAGCTGTCTATATGTTAGCACAGCTTGGCATTGCTGCACTGAGCACCGTGCTACACAAACATGCAAAAAAAATGGAAAAAATGAATTAAAATAAAATATTACACATTTGACCAATTCACAGCATTTCAACAGTAGTGGGGAGCAGTACAGGCCATCTACAACTACAGGTATCCCCTACACTTCTCTCTATACCGATTCAATAACCCTGTTACTATGCTGTCCCTCTGCAGCATATCATCATTAATATGCATGGCGTGCTGCAGAGGGGGAATCGTGGCCATGTGCATGGATACATTTCATGCAACCTCTACATGGAGCCTACACTGATTTTATAAAACCCCGGGGTATTACTTTTCTCAGAAAATTCTTCTTTATTTATTTTTGTCGAGTAATTCCACTATGACAAGTCAGGGGGGAATGAATTCAATTCTAATCATCTTATAAATGATTGACAAGTATCACTTACCTTTAGATGGATTAATATTTATATTACAAAATAAGTCTAGGATTTTGAGAATAGTTTTAGTTTGCATGTCTAATGCTATTTTAATTTTGTCTTGAATATATTCCTTACATGTTTGTATAGCTATTATTTTCCAGACTGTATCTGGCAATCAGATAATCAGCTGTGTGTATTTCATTAACATTCAGAAATTGATCAAAATAAATTAAATTACTATTCTTTAAGTCAGACATTTTCCTTGTATTAAAAGATATTAAGCATCCATTTGTGAAAGCTATAGGAAATAATATTATTAGTAGATCTCTGATTAGTTAATTAAAATTCATAAATCTCTTGAATACTAATAGAACTTAATTTATGAAAGGGTAGAGAATAAACGTATGCTTTTCATTTAATATATAGTCTTTAAAAACCCAAAAAGGTACTGATGTCTAAATTTGTATAAGTTTCTATTATAGATTTATCTATTAGTATATTTTCATGTATTGATTTCCAACAAGACACATAAGAAGAGTCAAGCCACTGGTGTATTACTTTAATAAGTACAGATTTAGAATATAAGTCAATACTGGGGAAACCAATGCCTCCCTCCCTTCCCCATCTTTTGATGTGCCAGTCTAAGGAGATTTTTGCTTTTTGGGATACCATAAGAACTTTAGTAAAAATTAATGATTGACTAAAGAATAAGATTTTTTTGTAAGATTATCATTTTGATTACAGTACATCTATCCTCAAATGTGAAAAATAATTTATTGCAATTGTCTGTTAATTTGGATATTGCATCAATTAGGTTTTGGTAGTTAACTAAAATTGTTTTGTTTTTTTTTATAATGAGTGTCAATAGTAATTCCTAAGTATGTTAACTGTAAATTGTCCCAGCCAAATTTTTTGTAAGAGTTTAACTTAATAGTTATCCCTTTGTTTAAAAGCAAGGTTTTTGTTGTACTAAGATTAAATTTCAGACCTGAAATATTTTCAAAATAGTCCATAGATCTAACTAAATGATCCAACAAGAGTTCAAGATTACCACCAGTGACCAGAATGCCATAAGCCAAAAGTTGAATTTTAGAAGAAAATGTTTCATTTATTTTAAAGCCTTTAATGTTTATGTTAGATCTTATGTAGTTAGCAAATGGCTCTATAATAAGTGCAAATAGCAAAGGGGATAAAGGGCATCAGTGTTTGATAAATTTTAAGGTATCAAAGGGGCTAGATATAAAGGAGCCTATTTTGACAAAAGAGATTTTTAATTAACTTTATGAAATCAGTGGAAAAGTTATGCTCATTTTGTATTCTGAACAAGTATGACCAATTTACAGAGTCAAAAGCTTTATCCATATCTAAGCTTATTATGGACAACTCTTTTTTTATTTTTGTTTGCCATACCAATCAAAGAAAAGAGTCATATTATATTATCTTGAACTTTCCTATTAACTATGAACCCAGTCTGATCTTCATTTACTAAACCTATGAAAATTTGATTTAATCCTTTTGCTAGTATAGACATGAAAATCTTGTAGTCTACATTTAAAAGTGATATAGTTCAATAACAAGAACATAGAGCAGGGTTCTTATCTAATTTTAAAGGTTCTATATTATAACAACGAACGATCAAATGATCGAATGTTGTTATATCAAACTCAAAAGTTCGAATTCACAAGACATCGAACAACCAGAACAGTGATTTTTTTCCCAGGGAAAAAAAATCGCTGTTCCCAAAAAAAAAAAGACAAAAGTGGAGGGCTGTGCCCCCACACCCCCCTACTTAAATATACCAACTCCGAGATCTCACTACAGTGCCAAAAAATGGCAAAGTGATGGAAGCAATCAAGCGACTTCTTTCCCAGGGAAAGAATTTGCTTATATGCCGCTTCATTATTTTGCCTTTTTGACATTTCAAGTTCGACCAAGACACATTAGACAAAATGCGTCTTCGGTCATCTGATAGGAACCCAGTTTTAAAATGGGTGTAACAAGAGAATATCTGCATGACAGAGGAATATTAGATGTACTCTTAACTTCTTTAAAAGCATTTAATAAACATTTTTAAAATATTATCAGTTAAAGATTTATATAGCTCAGGAATGATCTCATCCATACCTGGTGTTTTTTTTTTAGTTTTAAGATTTATAATTTGGTCTTTTAATTCCTTAAAAAAAGACTTATCAAGCTTGTTTTTATGTTACTTTGATAGTTTATTATGTATGTTTTCTGTTAAAAAACTATCCAATAAGTTGCTGCTACTCAGGTTTGACTTTGTTTTATTAATTTCTTCATAATATTTGCTAAAACATTTTAATGTATCTTTCAGATCCATAGCTTTAATAGTCTTACTTCCTTCTTTATTAACAATCTCCTTGATATGGTTTATTATATTAATGTCTTTTGATCTAATAGCTATTCTATGAAGGTTCTTAGGGTTTACTGAATATGACTGTAATTTATTTTTTTTCTAGATTAATGGAAAGCTTGTGATGTAAGCTTTCTAGGTATTTCTGATTTAGATTTTTCAACTGTGTCTTTGCAACTTTATCATTGGGTTCAAGTTTTAATTTTAATTTATCAATTTAAACTTGGAGAACATTTAACTCTTTATCCCATTCCTTTCTTTTACAAATATACCAGTTCATTACTTTACCATATAAGTAAGCTTTTAATGTGTCCCATAGTATGACATCAGTGATGCCACCATTATTATTAAATTCCATAAAATGATTTATCTCTTTTAATAACCATTCATTAAAGCCTTCCATTTTAGTTATATATGCCAGGAGTCTTTGACAAGAAATTAAAGTTAATTTAAATGTAATAGCATTGTGGTCAGATAAGAACATAAATCGATTAGTACCTCTTCTATTTTGGAGTATAATGCATTAGATGCCAATACTTTATTAATATTGATTTGAGTCCCAAATCTAAAAAAATAGTGAGTATATAAAAAAAATCTAGTTTTAAATATGATGCACGTCTCATATACATGTATTAATATAATGATTTAAATGTTTCGCTGCTGAAGATAGCTTGATTTGTTTAACATCTGTTGTGTCATTGTCTGATAGGATGCAGTTAAAATAACCAGCTATAAACATTTTTCCTTTGAGTATAGTGTCATAATATCTAAGTATTTCTTAACTGTTTTAGAAGCAATCTTAGGGATCCAGTAGGTATTTATAAGGGTATAGTATTTTTTATCAATTTCTATTACCACCAATCCTATCATACCATTCTTATCAGAAAGGAAATCCACTATTTTAGCTGGAACTGACATTTTTTCCACAGAGTAAGAACACTTTTTTTTTAACCAAACTGAGAGCCAATTAAAACTGAATAATCCTTTAACAGCAATCTGTTTAAATCTTCATTCAATAAACTGTTTTTCTGTAGAAAAACAATGTCTGCTTTATGTAGAGTTAAATACTTACTTAAACTACCCCTCTTTAAAGGGTTATTTAACCCATTTATATTTAATGAAAATCATTCATATGCTGGCATCTATTGGAACAATAGGTATAGAAACTACTATGAAATAATGTAGTGCATTAAGATTTACGCTAACAAAAGAACAACTTGTTATGGACAAACACAATAAGGATGATGTGAAAATTTCAGAATTAAAAACATGTTAACCTCTAATACGGGATGAAGTATTCAAGGCTTGATTAAAAGCTAATACTAGCCAGTTACTAACAACACCATAACACAACCAATCACATTGTTGCTACTACTTCTAAATTCATAATCTGAAATTTTCTAAATAAATATTTTACACTTTTTAAGAAGATGTTAAATTATTAGAAAACAAACTAAAACCAATACAACAAGGTTAATATAGAATAAGACCTATCAAATAGAAGAACTTTAAATAAGTATTAATTTATAATGATTAGCATTAATTGTACGTAACATTTATTTAAATGTTAACTATCATATTGAAGATATGCTCAGACTTTTCTTAATACCTGAAATATTTATATGAATTAAGAAACTCTGTGCTATGAGTAAATAACGTTTTTTAAAGTACGTGCCTGTAATTTAACCAGAATAACACTTGTGTCTTATATGTACAACATTGTAAAACAAACAGATTACCTATAGTTATTATATTTTGTAAAAAGGTTATGAACCAGTACCTATATTGCCTATGTAGATTACTTACATTTCCACCACTTTCACTACAAAAACTTCATAACTGATTACAAATTTGCATCTGATCTCTCACACAGACTAGAAGCTTGTGAAAACAGCCTGTATAGATTTTTGTTTTTTACATTCATATTCATTATCTAACAAGGCTGAATTATAAAGCAGACTGTTAATGTCTGTATTTTATGCAGAAGTATAAGTTATCTTAATGAAATTGTATGTTTTTCAACTTATGTTATTCCACAATTCCCTATATAAAACACATATATGAGTCTTCTGACTAATAAAGTAGTGCTACAGCATTATCTAGAATGAGCAAATGCTTCAACTGTGAATAATACTCATTAAAAACTTCAGAATTACATTTAAAAATCAGTGTACCAGCTACAGAAGAATGGGACACTCAGTAGTAATGTTGAAAATGTTTAACACAAATTTCTACTCCACTATTAAGTGTACATTTGTGTATTGTGTTTGAGGTTTAATGAGAACACCTATATGTGTCCCACATCAAATATGTACCCCTTGTGCATCATTTCACTTGTCCCCCCTTCAATATTTAAACAGATGTTCCAGGTGTATATAGCTAAAATAAGCCATTCAGAAGTCTAATGAATTACTATTATATTAAATTGCACTACTTACAGTTTGTCTTTAATACTGGGAAATATCATTTTAAAAACCAGAGCATTTAAAAGTCTGCTTTAGCAATCCTTTTCTGTATTCTGTGATCTTCCTGCTTCTGAGGTGTTAAAGGACACACTGCACTTCCTCTGTGACTCAGGAACTGTTCAGGGAGGATTCAGAGTGAAGCAGAGACACACGAAAGCTTGAGGCAAGCTGAAAACATTCTCTAAACTCTTCTGAAGTAATTCAGTGGGACAATAGGCTGACTAGAAAGTTTTTAAATACAGAAGGCTCATGAATGCATTCTGCAAGTCACATTTTAACTGAAATACTTTTTTTTGCATCAAATAAGCAGGGGAATATTACACAACCTTAATAACATCACTAGAAAGAAAAGGGGATTAAAAGCACATCACTGCCCACATTTTAACTATATCCCCCACTATCAGTAACAGTATATGTAAATATTTTGTTAAATGTTAAAATTTAAAACAGTAAAGCATTTTAACATTCCCTTCTACACACATACATTTCCCAACAGTCAAAACAGCCCCCCAAACCAGATTATTTCTATTAAAGTTACTCAGTTACTAAATTATTGTCCAAAAGGAAAGAGTGAAAGGACAGAAAAGAAAGGAAAAGGAATAAAAAGTAAAAAATAAAACTATGTCAGTATGGTATTTCCCTTTAGATTCATAATAGTTTAGTTAAAATAATCTTATTACTTTATACTTTACCCCCTCTATTGTAACAAGTGCAATGTTACAGTAGCAGAGAGACTAACACATGTAAACTGCAATTAATGTAAGGAAAATAGAAAAGTATTACGTTTAGGTGATTTCATTTAAAAGATGTTTAAGAAACAACCTATTTTAAGACAAATTAAATATAAATAACTAACAGGTAGTTTTATTTGTCACTGAGCTTTTTTTTTTTTTTGTTCTCTTTAACTGTCCAATCATTCCATGTAGCCTGTCTTTTTAAATAAATAATCAGGTCCATATCATTAGTAGAATTAAGTAAATTGTTTTTTTTTTGTTTGTTTGTTTGTTTTTTTGACGAAGGAAAATGCATTTTCTAAGGAATTATTTTTTTTCCCCTCTGGCAAGAATAATCTTAGTTTTGGAGGGTAGATTAGGTGAGTTTTATTCCACCTTTCTTCAGTGATTTTAATAGAGGAATACAGGCTTTTATTTTCAAAACCACCAGAGAGGAATAGTCATTGTCAAATCTAATAAAAGAATCACCAAGTCTTATGGTTGAAGCAGAACAGGCTGTTTTCAAAATTAGATCCTTGTCTTGACTAGAAATAAATTTGACTATTATAGATCTTGGATTTGAAAGTTTTTTGCTTGGTGTCACTCTAGTCAAAGATCTGTAAGCCCTGTCTATGCCAAATGACAGGGCTTCAGGAAGGTTTAATGGTTTAGGGATTCAAGTGGATAAGAGGTTTGTCATGTTATCTCCTTCTAGTTGTTCAGGGACTCCATAAATCCAGATGTTGTTCCTCTTCACCATATTCTCCAGCTCATCATTTTTTTTCCAAGCACTTGTTGTTTTGTTGAAGAATAAAATCAATGTTATGTTCTCCTTCTGTAAGTCTGCTGTCTATGTTAATGTAAATGGTGTAATTTCCATAAAGAAAATGGTAGCCAGTGAATCATGATCACAACATGGTTTCTGAGTCATGCGTAGCACAACATGCAGCTCTGAAGTAGAGTAATACACATGTTGACACAGTCGCCAGCACAACCTTGCAGCCAAAAGTTGTCAGTAATGAGTACAAGCAATAAACAGTACTTTAAATCACAAATGCTTAGCAACAAATATTTTATGGTGCAACTATGTGACCTCTTTCTCTGTAGTTGCCATCCTTCCAGTCCCAGTACTACAGAGTTTATAGCTCTGTGTTATCTGGTCACAGATGTCTGCATGTGCAGAGGATGAGGCAGACAGCAGAGACTCGACAGTTTTGGTCCTGCTGAAAATGAGGTCCAATAACAGACAGTCAGGACACATGGGTAACTCCTGTTAGAGAGATGGAGTGCTGACCAGAATTGATAGAGCCAGTTGTGGCCAACAGTAGTCTATGAATGACATAAATGCTTTACAGAGACACAATCAACATCACAGCAGTGTTATAACATGTTATTAACATGGTAGTCTGTATCAAGGCAATGATACGTTTCATAGCAGAGGAAAGGTCAGTTAGAGAGGGTCCATCTTGGAGCAAGAGCCTAGCAGAGACAGAATACTTCTTGATGTCCCTTCATGGGAACAATTTAATTGGGATTATCCCTGGAGGATATTGGCATAAGAATGGTTCCCTCCCCACAAACACACATACTGATAGATAATGCACCAAATTATACCACACAAAGCACGTGTCTGTATAACCACATTGCACATGTAGCCTGTAAGCTGACCACAGTATATGTTGCTAATGAACTGTTATATGAGCACTGGGTATTCAGTCACAGTACAGGTAGGTGGAGAATGTGTGATATGTCTTGCATTGTCACCCACAGAGACATATTTATAGTACAGGTGATGGGGATCATGCTCACTTTTTTTTAATTTCTCTAAGTCTTTTGGGTTTTTAATATCATGATGGCAATGGACCCTATTTCTAAGTCAAAGTACGATAAAAGTTCATGAAATTAGTATTGTGTCAGTGTTTGATGTCAGCCAGAAGTGCTCTTCACAGCATCCGCAATGTGCCCAGTAATGAATCCTTCTGCAATTCATTTGGAGTTATCTATATTGGTAACATATCTAAATACAATTGTAGATTATTTTTTATAAGACCCATTGCTTCTACTACTATTGGAACTGACTGGGTATTTTTCTTCCACATTGCTCTCATTTCTGCCTCCAAATCCTAATATTTTATGGCTTTGCGTCTCTCTGTGTGCAAGACACTGTAGTCACTGACTGAATGTAGAGATTTCAATGATCAATGCTACTTTTGTCCTCTTTTCATGGACAACTATATCTGGTTTTCTTGCACCTATTTTTTGAACTGTTGGTAATGGGTGATCCCATGTGATGAAGACTTCATCATTTTCTATGATGTTTTGTGGATCATGTTTCCAGTGTTTTTCAGCCATCCCCATTGCAACAGTCTTGCCACATTATTATGCCTTTCAGTATATGGTCATTCTGCCATTAGTATGTCACAACCAGCAACAAGGTGTGCAACTGATTCCAATTCTGTTTTACAAAACCTACATTTGTTTGTTTCTCCCACATGTTCAATGGACTTTGTAAACCAACGTGTACATAGCCCACTATCTTGGGCCGCCAATATTAACCTTTCATCTCTTGGTTTAAATTTGCCTCTCCTTAACCATTCCTGCGTTTGTTCCTGATCAACATGAGGTTCTTCCAGACATTTTCTATACTTGCAACTATATTTATGAATTTTCCACTTATTCTTTCTTTTGTTTTTTAGCACATTCAGTTGTTGCCTGATTTTTATATACTTCTGGTTTGATTTCCATTCCTGCTTGACGCCGAAATGCTTCTGCTAGATTAATCAGAGAAGTCATGTTAGATTTATTCTCCTCATGTTTCAAAACTTTCACCATGTTTGGGTCTTGTGAGGTCAGCAGATATGTGTGGAGTCCCACGATTGCAGATCTATAAATGTAATCAATTTCAAGGAAGCCCATCCCTCCTTCAGAACAGGGAATACATAATATTGGTATGCATTGACTTTTATAAATCATTTGGTGACCATGAAGCATCCTTCTTCTTTTCCTATCTAATCTATCCAACACATTTTGGGGGCAGTCAACCATTCCAAAACTGTAAGTTAGGACTGGAAGACCAATTGGTTTATAGCTTAGATTTTGTTCCTTGATGTCAACTCTGTTTTCAGGATTAATTTAAGTCTTCTAAAGTATTCCTTACTAAGTTTTATTCACATTTGTTCATGTTTTATTGTTAATCCTTCATCAATTCCCAAATATTTATGTACTCCCTCTTGCTCAAGTTCTTTTATATCACATTCTTGTCCCAAACTGATGTTTTCCTGGTGCTGCAGTTTTCCTGCTTTAAAGGGTGCTTTTGTACATTTTTCAAGACAATTACATTCTTATATCATTTGAAAAAGTTTTGACAACTTGCAGTTGTACTTTCAGTTTCTCATATGATGAGCTATACAGTTTTAAATCATTGACAAAGAGAAGATGAGAAGTCTTTACACTTTGTTGTTTTCTATGAGCCAAATTATAGCCATGGCCTAAGCTGTCAGGTAGACTGCTTAATGGATTAAGGGCAAATCAGAATAGCAGTGGTGGCAGAGAACCACCCTCAAATATCCCGCTTTGAAATTTTATCCCTGGGATAATCATTTGTTCTTTAGCATGGCTTAATTGCAAAGTGGTCTGCCACTGTTTCATGGTCACTGTAATGTAGTCGATCAGTGTAGGGTGTATCTTGTACATTTTTAAGCATTCTTTTATCCATGAATGTGGGATACTATGAAATGCTTTTTTGTAGTCAATACATGTTTAAGCACACTTTTATCCATGAATGTGGGATACTATGAAATGCTTTTTTGTAGTCAATCCATGCCATACTTAGATTCTTCCCCTTTTAACAGTTCTCCACTATGACCTTATTTAACAATAAATGATCCTTTGTTCCATATGACTTTCTTTTACTGCCCTTTTGTTCTACTGCCATAATTTTCTTCTAGATGACTATAAACTCCGTCAGCATCAATTCCTGCAAATAGTTTATACGTCGTTCAAAGGCAAGTTATTGGTCTATAGTTTTTAGGGTAGCTTGCAGGTTCACTCTTAAGTAGGAGATTTGTTTTTATTGTTGTTAGCCAGGTTGCTATCTGTTCAGGGTGTGCATATAAATAGTTCTTACTCATAGTTAAATCTTTGTGCAAAGTTGTTTAAACTTTTAACCAGAAGTTAGGTACTGCATCTGGGCCTGGGGTTTTCCAATTGGAGGTTTTTCTTAACTTTGTTTCAATCTCTCTGGCTGTTACTTCATCCCATTTCATATTCTGTACCTATAAACCTCTGATTTATTCTTTTACTTCTTCTACACATTTAGCACCTTTGTTATGTTCCACAGGATCTTCATAAATACTTCTCCAAAATGTATCTATTTCTTCTTTGTTGGTGCTCTTTCAATTCATTTTACCTTGTTTCCCAAATCTCTGTAAAACATTTTTGGGTCATCAATAAATTGCTTATTTTGTAGTTTTCCTTTATATTTATCTGCATATCTTCTTAGTTTTTCCACCTGTGCTGAGATTTTAACTTATTTGTGGTAGTGCATGACAGATCCTGGCCTGTTCTAATACTGTGCATTGTGTTTACCACGTCTATCTTTCTTAGTATTTTTGTTGATCTGTTACCTCTTCTATATTCTTCTAACAGTGACACTTCTTGTCTTAATTGCTTTATAGTTTTCTCTAGTCGATACTTCCATGATGGTATTCTATTTTTCCCCTTCCTTCCCCTCACTACCTTATGTTCTTTTGGTAAAATTTTATCAGTTATTAATTTACTGCACAGTAGTATATCCTGTTTACTTCTGTTTCTATGGGCAGTCTTGTTTTATTAAACTTCTGACTTTTTAGGTTTTATTGACTTTCTGCGGTCTATTTTTTTCATTGATCTTAATATGTCTATCTATATTAAATCAAGCAACTCCTCTTAGCTCATTTTCTTCTAAACTGAGGGCACATTTTTTATTTTCCATTTCCTGGGGGCATTCTATATAAAGTTCAATAGCATCTTCCTGTGGCACATTCTCTTCAATTTCATCCTGTGACATCTGTTGCTCTGTCATATGGGAATTCACTGGGTTACCACTCCTCAACATTGACTGTGTCAGAGTTTCCAGAGTTTCCTGTTCCTTCCCTTGGTGTCCAGCTTCACGTGAATGTTTATACTGGTTTCCTGTGAAAGGCTCAAAAATATCTTCACATGGCACCTGACCAATTGCTTTTCATTGCACTGGTTTCCCCTTAATTTGGATATCCATTGCTCTATCCTGTTGTGGTGCTTTCTGAATTAGATTTTATACACTGAATCCTTCACTTTGCAGGTACTTCATGACCTCAGTTTCTATTTCTTTAACTTCTCTATTACTAATCTCCTTTTCCTCTTTGTCTTATTTTTTGCATTGTAAAGTTTTCCATATCCAGATTCCTTTGCCTGCATTTCTCTTCAAGTATCTTTGGTGCTGCTCTTTTTGTATTGGTTAGATTTGGTTTCTCCTTTGCATAACTATTACTCCATATTAAAGCTGTTTTTCTTTCCCATGTCCATATTTCTTCTTCAGATGTCTTTTGTTATGTATTCACAGGACAAAACACTGTTGTGGTGAAAATTTTGGATGCTGGAACAGGACAACAGGCAAACAGGTGATGACAAGGATTACAGCACAGATGTACCCCAGTCACAGTCCAATAGCATAGTGGCACTGTCCATCTTCATCCTGAGTGGACATCCATCTGCTGCACAGAGTGAAAGAGAGGAGTGTGGCCTCACCTAGAAAAGAACACAAGATGTACAGTGTGAGTGCTCTCTTTCTGCAGTATGTAGAGGGTCCATGTACCTCTAAGCACCAGCAATGCTCCTCCTGCAGTTGCAATGCATCTGATGTGATTATACCTACCACAGCAAAGTCTCACAGGGGTACACAATGCCACTGTATGTCACAGCTGGCCCCTGACATGCATTCAGCTATTGGAATCAGTCATAATAAATACTGGACTATCATCCAAGCCAAGTCCACTGCAACCCCATCTAAGACTGTGCTGATTGCTGTGTTGTGTAGTATAACTGAGGATATCACTGAGCTCTGACAACAGCTCAGTAAGGACATGGAGACTAGGGCCACAGAGCTGACTTGCCTGATGAGGTTTGTGGTAGAAAATACCACTTCTATCTCCACATCTGTGATTCCTAGTGCAACCATTACAATGTGCCACATATGTAGATCAAGCAAACTGCATGGCTGCAGCATAGAGATATAGTTATGATCCATCATGCATCATACACCAGCTGCCAAGTCATATAATGTTAGCCCTTCCTGATCACAAACCTTTGTGAGCTAGAAGGGGCCTTAACTGCTTCATGTGAGTAAGCTATGGTCTTCAGTATTGCAGGGAAGCAAGTGACATTGTAGAAGGCATACATGATATTAGCTCTCGCCTGTGTTGTGCTAAAAAAATGCATACAGCTGTATATGTAGATGCATTATGCTGTGGGAATTTAAATTATTCTAAAGATAAAGTCCTTTAAAATATCTAGTATGCCCTCTGTTGATCTCAGAAAGGACCATGCAGCTAGAAATAGAAAGAACTATACATATAGGTTTCAAGAGGTATGGGATGGCCACTGTTAGAAATAGATATTGTACATGGGTGAAACTCCAACCAAGGCCCAAACGATTTAAGCCCTGATCTACTCTAAAATGATGATTTATCTTCTAACTGGTGAACTTACAGTATGTCACCCATTGATAGTACCATTCCCTTTTCACTAGAAACCACCTCACGCATCCTCAGGAAGTGGCAGTGGTAATCATTATTCTGCTGCAGAATTAATGCTGTTATTCACATTCTTACTGTTTGCAACTCCAATATTTTGTGTGTTCTGCCCAGTTATAGTCAAGCATACACTGGTACATGATTTTCCCCCAGACAATTATGAATCAAGGCTTTGTTAACCTCACATACATTAACATATTATTAGGACCTCATTTACCTACCCAGTTTCACTTGCATATCATTACATGGTCATATATTTATACATATATATATATATATATATATATATATATATATATATATATAGTGAGAGAGAGAAAAAGAGAGAGAGACAGATACACACAGCTGTATAGTTCTAAATATCTAAACACTTAAATACAAATACGAACAGTCAAAATATCAACAAAAAAGATCTAAACTCCTTAATACCGACAGCTAAAAGTATCTAAACACTAAATATTGACAATATTGAAAATATGTTCTAACCACTGCCTGTAAATATGATGTCTGCATGGCAGGAAGCAACTTACTGACATTAAGATGGCTGGCACCAATGTTGTTTGAACCCCATCAATTCCAACCAAGGCTGAAGTAATAGCAAGAAAGTGCGCACAAGTCTGTTTCAATAAATAATTTACAAAGTACAACCTGTCTCCAAGAGCATAATGAGAACATGCCCTGCTGTTCTAGGTATGGATGCCCTACCTTGACATCCAGATTGGACTGCTCTCAGGATACTTACAGAACTGAGACCTTAGTCAAGTATGCCTAAAGGCCTCTGTGTCACCACTCTGTCTTTCAAATAATGCCTTCCAGTACCCTTTTTTCTATGGTGACTGTCTTTTATGCAAAATATTATCTATACACGCACGTGTGGGTGCACACACACACACACACACACACACACACACACACACACACACACACACACACACACACACACACACACACACACACACACACACACAATTTGTGGGGAAGGCTGACAGAATTCTTCAACTCCCCACAATGTTTTTCCTGGCATGGTAATACTGCAACCATTGTGGAAGAAACCAGAGACTTCCAGTTGTCTACTGCTTTTAAATCAAGATAAATATGAAATATAACAATTAATACCTCTTCATTGATAGTAGGTCTTAAGCTGTCTCACAGCAAAGGGATCCCTGGTTTGATTCTTAACTGGGGAGCTGGGTGCCTTCTGTGTAGACTCTGCATGTCCTCCATGTGGTTACATGGGTTTCCTCCAGATGCTCCATTTTCCTCCCACATTCCAAAGACATGGAATAGGTGGATTAGACACTCTAAATTGGTTGTGGTTGTGTGGTGTGGAAGAATTACCACAGCAGGACTAGCTACCTGGCGGTGTACCTTGGCTCTAGATGATTGTCACTATTGAAGTGAAAAGACATTGTAGATGGATGGGTAGATACAAAAAAAAGGTAAATTCTGGATATCTAAGTTCCTTGGCTAGCTCACTACAAAAATATTGACCCTAGATAAATTAATCACTACCACTCACAGATAGTTCTACACAAACAAGAAAGCCACAACCTCAACATCTCAAAATTACAAAATAACCTCAAAAAGGGTTTTCTCTTATGAGGGACTATAATACCTCTAAAGTTTCAACAACAAAACTTCATTTTGGTCCATGAAATGCAGATCTGCAATAAATTTGGTTAAACTAAGTTGGAATAGAAAGGTAAAATGTATAAAAATTGTGCAAGGAAAATAACAGTATAGCCATACTGACTGACTTATAACAAATGGGAGATCAGTAAGCAGAGCAATAGTAAATCTATTCTTGACCCACCTTAGGTTCTGGCAGTTGCCTTACAGGATTACGGAGCTGTTTCTTGTGGTGCAAGGTTTGATTCCCACAACCTCCATTGTCTAACAGTGTAATGTTGAGCAAGTCATTTAACCACTCACCCACTCTCATGCTAATTCTGAAGAAGTTTCATAGAGAGCAGGGCTCTACCCCATCAACAAATACAAATAAAATAAATTATATGTCCAAAAGTGTTTTGAAACAAAATTAATGCATCCATAATAAAATATAAAATTGTGATTAATGCCAATAACCAAATTAAGCTAACTTTGAACATATTTATAAAATTATACTGTCTCAACACAGAAGTCACCAAGCTGAAACAAAATGCCTGCTCTGGTCCCATAACTAAAATGAATACATGAAGTTCACTGAATATGTAAAACATGATACAGGGATAATGATGCTAAATTCAGATATGATGAAAGAAAACTATAAAGGAAAAGATCTAGGCTGGCAATCTGAGTTAAGAGCTGCACAGTTAAATATCTAAATCAGGAATTGCACATTTTTGTATAGTGTTACAGTGAATGCTTGTTTTGAACATCACGTAATGGTGAACTGATAGTGGTCTAAATTATATTAGCGAATGTGAGTATACATCTGCTAATATGAAGTTGAGTTCCTGAATGGAGATTCCGGTACAGTGCAGATTGGGAAATTTATCCTTTTCCTCACTGTAGTGTGATCTTGGAGTTGGTATATATAATATGCAGGTAAACACGGACATTCAAAACCAGAAGTTAGGGAGTTTGAATGTCGATCGCCATGTTTATCACGTTCAAATTTTTATATACACAAACTTTCTAAAATCGGCATAAGTGGTCGATCTTTTAATCAAAACATATTGTGCAATTACTGATTTTGATAGTTAAGCAAGCTGCATATCTGTGTACTAATGTTTGAGGGTATCACGACAAGAAAAGCTGTAGTACTGATCAGATGTATTAAACATTGACTAACATCAGCATATGGAGCAAAGGACTGCACAATTAAACAGAAACTTCAGATAATGGGATAATAGGAATAAGGCTGTTCTATAGAAGGAGGAGGAGTGTTACACAGTGCAATAATTTATGAGATGCCACAGGGAAGGCACTTGGGTATGGCCAAGTAATGCTTACTCACATATGCAATGTAGTCTCTACAGCTGCATGTAGCACCCATCAGAAGCAAAAACAGCATCAAAGTAGTATGTAAATACATCAGTGTGGGTGTGCACAGCAAACTGCCAAACCCGAACATTACATAAATGAGTAGGAAGTGGAGTAGATAAGAAAATGGGAAATAAATTAAGGGAAAAGCAGAGGTAAACACAGAAAGGTAACCATAATCTATGAAATGTGGGGGGTAACTTTCTATTTTTGCTGGGAAATATCCCCTTTTGTAAGTGCTAAAAAGGAAGGGAAGGAAACTAGTCACACACAGCTGTAGATGATATAGAGGGCCAAGACCATGTAGCTGGAGCACATAGACAAGCACTGAACACAGATACAGACAAAAGTGGAATACACTAAAATTGTGAGTACGACAATGGAAGAACACATACAAAGAGTGAACAAATGGTGATGAGCAAGGTTGAATAATGAACAAGGAAGAGGTAATGCCACAGGGTGGGAATAGATTGAAGACCTAGCATGATTAGATACCAGGAAAGCCAAGAGGGCAACAAAGCCAAGAATCACTTGCATAGGTAGCTGATGTTATTGGCTGGTTGATATACTGGTGACCTTCCTGGTCACACAACTCCATTAGCCATGCCAGAAGGAGCTCCACATTGCCATGGAGAGTATTCATTTGCTGGCTTACATCAGTAGTCCCCATTCTCAGCAACTGATGCTGGGAAACCACTGGAAACTCCTCTGGTTCATTATTAGGAGATGAGCCTTCACCAATCCCCTGAGAAGCTGATATAGAGGACACCATAAACCCATCCAGGTTACCTCCAGAAGGGATTGTCCCCCTTCTGACAGGCAGACTTGGTAACCACTAGCAACTCAGTGTCAGAAGCAATGGCCATCACAGATGATGGTAACTGTAGCCTCACATCCTCCTTTTCCACAAATGGCCCTGCAGAAGTATGACATAATGGGAAAAATTATCATACAAATATGCTACAAACAAAGCTGTAGTTGTACAGTTAACTGGGACAGATGTCATACCCACCTTGTTTCTAGGAGAGACATTCCTAATTTCTACAGTACCCAGCCATGCTCAGCCTCTCCTCTGCTGCTAGAAATCAAATATTGAACTAAGTATACATGTGCAACAATTACGATAGTAGAAGGCAATGATAGTAAAAAGGTACTTTCAGTACACTCCTGTTTGCCTCCCATATACCTCAGCATTTCATTGGTGAAGCAGGTTAAGATGGTGCCACTCAGGTCATGGTGTCAATACCAGCATTCATCACCTAAATGGGTAATACCAGTGGTATTGACAGCATTTGTGCCAGTCCCTGCCAGGCATCCAGTCTCCACAATGGGCCATTATAATGGCCCAAAAGGAACTGTGTAAGGAAGTTCCTCTGCAGGAAGAGGACAAAAATCTTGATGCCTCTGCCAAAGCAAGCTGGAGCCATGGCTACTCAGTCATGTCCACTTCTGGACACACATTTCTGAATTGTATGTCATAATGCAGCATTAGCACATGGCCACATTGATGCACTTTGGTGCTAGGACATGACTGTAGTCATTTTCTATAGTGTTACACAGTGTATGTTCACAGTTAACTGCATAGCTTGGACTTTATATAGATAAACATTACTGTGCAAACCTGCAACAATTCACAGACTGTGACACTGACTTGCTTCACAAGCATAGCCATTGCACTAAATGTTTTTTTTTAACAAGAAATGTCTTTATTAAATTATCACATATGACATAGGCAATCATACATTTATATAAATGAAAACAAACCATATTGACATAATTTTAGTTGAAACATTATACATCATTTTTAATCTATCCGGTCATTGTCAAACATTACATAGCTCATTCATATCCTGCCTTCTTTTAAACCTCATTCCTCCTCTGCATGCATTGTTCCCACAATCCCCATATTTTCCTATGTAATTTGCTCCTACCCTTTTCTAAAGATCCAAATTCCAGTTGTTTTTCCTCTGTTACTATATTCACTACTTCTAGTAAAGTTGGTTTAGACTTTGATTTCCATTTTCTAGTAGTTGCATTGTTGGCAGCCACCAAAATTAGAGTCAGCAAGGCCTTACTATGTCTAGGCAATTCCAATTCTGTATCATAGTTCAAAAATCATTTCCTTAATCACACCAACTTGTTCACCCAGTATCTCTGACAGAGTAGTCTGCAGGGAATCTTTAATGTCTGCAAACTCCAGTTATCTATTTCTTCCCCATCACACCTCCAAGATTTGCTGTCTACTGGAGGAAAAATTCTTTGGAGCATACTTTGAGCATACCTCCCAACCATACCAAATTACTCGTTTTTTACCAAGTTTTGGGGTCCAAATGAAGGGGTGCCACGATTCCCGAGTGGCATCCCTTCATTTCCGATTTTTATGCTTTTTTTTGCATTTTTCAATTTTCGTGCTGCTGGAGCTGGCATCATCATGTACGCGATGATGTCAGCTCAGACAGGGCTACCAGCCAGTCGGAATGGAGCTCAAGGAGCTCACATCATTATTTCCAGCTGGCGGGCATTAAACAGCAGCTTTGCTGCTGTGTTTTATACAGCAGGCGGGTGGGAATTAGAATGGGCTGACTCTTCACTCTGCTTCCGAGAACGGGCTGGTTCTTCACTCTGCTGCCGAGAACGGGCAGGTGGGTGAGAATTAGAATGGGCTGGATCTTCACTCTGCTGCTGAGAATGGCTTCACTCTGCTGCTGAGAATGGGCAGGCTGTGGGAATTAGAATGGGCTGGCTCTTCACTTTGTTGCTGAGAAGACAGGATGCGAGATGGACTTTACTTTGCAAGCTGCTGGCAGGCACTCAGGACAGGCTGCGAGAACGGAATGAAAAGGCACTTGGAATTAGGTAAGGTAGGGTGTGTGTGTGTGTGTGTGTGTGTGTGTGTGTGTGTGTGTGTGTGTGTGTGTGTGTGTGTGTGTGTGTGCATGTGTGTTTGCATGTGTTTTCTTTTTTTTCTGTGATGAGGGATGATTCCAGCCTTCTGAATGCAGAGTGTAAGGTGCTAAATTTGCACTAAAACATCGGATTATATTTATGAAAAATCTTTGTCACATAACTAGGCAAAGAACATTTTGTTTAAGTAGAAAACAGAATAAGGATGAGTACAAATCTCTTTAGGGTATTGTTCTCAAAAGTCCTTTACTTTTTCTAAGAATGATAGACTTCATCAGAGTTAGCTGGATAGGCCTTTGGAAATGTGATCCAGATTGCTCTAAATAATATCTTTAGATATGGGGAAATAGCACTTGATAGACCAAACACACATATTAATATTGAAGCTAAAACAGAAGAAACAAGTAGATCAAGAAAACAATGGAGAAGCAACAATGAGTGTGACTAACATGGGAAACAATAGTGAAGAAACTGGAGGAAGTGCTCCCTAACAATCCATGCAAGGATAACACTGACATTCATTAGTAGTAGAATGTAATTAAATAAATGTTAAAAAGAAGTATCGTGGACCAGGAGAGTTATTATAAGAAAATGGAATATGGTTAGTAGGTGAATGGGAACAGAAACTAAAGGACCTACAGAGGGAGAAGGAGAGGGGAAAATATTACACCTATTAAGGAGGCTAAAGTTATATACCATAGTGTCACCAGAATCTGGTACAGAAACAATAGTATAGGATGACAGGGAGGGAGAATGAAATAAATGTGTTGGAAGATTGGAGCAACTTTGAGAGAATCAGACCAAAGGGGCTAAGTATATACACTGGGTCATCTTATTAAAGGGACATTGGAGGAATATTGGAAGAAAAAGGAGACCAGAGTGGTATTTTATACTCATCCACTCAAATGTGGTGATATGAAGCAATCCAGATGACGCAAAAGAAATGGAGAAAGACAAACCTGAAAAGAGGAAAGCAAAAGGCATTATTCCATTTAAAAGAATAAATTTTGAAAGTGAAGACTCTATTAGTAAGTGGTTCTTGGGGAAACCTGGGCAGAATCAGCTAGGAATTTGCCTTTCAGAAGTCAAAGTGAATAAAGATTGAGCAGGTGAAAGCACCTACTAAAATAGCTAATTAGAGCAGGAGCAGTGGAATACACAAACTATATAAAGATGATATGTGGAAATGCTAGCACTGGAAGTAGAAGAAGAAGCTATAAAGATGGCAAGTTACATAAGATATTAGTCCAAAAGCAATGTTAAAAGAAAACACCTGAGAAGTTTAGAGAAAGGTGGAATATGTTGGAGCAGTACTGCAAACACTAAGAGAATGGAATGAGGCACATAAGAAAACTGAGGAGTTAAAGTAATACGCCTGGTGGCTAGAGGTATTTAGGCTCAAACCGTGTACCTTTGGTACAGGGTAAAAAGAGCCTAAAGTCCCTAGCCACCACCATTTCTGAGCTCTGCCTAGATTTTTTTGTGCTAAAAGGTGACAGCTATGGTGAGACGTGAGAACAAAATTTCTATTCCTCCATTATTGGCTTTGTTGTTTGTCCAGGTTTTTTGTTCTAAGAGTTGAGAACTATGGCGAGAAGTGAGAACTGAATTTGTATTCCTACATTATTGGCTTTGTTTGTCCAGGTTTTTTGTGCTAAGAGGTTCAGAGCTATGGTGAGACGTGAGAACTGAATTCACTAAATCATAGCCATTAAGTTTCAGTCTTCCTATTTTTCAAACTGCTGATTTAGCATAGTAGTATGTTGCACTGACTGTAGTGTATAGTGTTCTGGATTCAAGACTTGCTAGTAACATGTATGGTGGTAACACAACATTTTATTACAGCAACTTTTTAAAATTATACAAGCAGTGTTTAAAATGTGTCCCTGAAAAGTCCCTAGCAACCACCACTTGTGAGCTTTGTCCAGGTTTTTTGTTCTAAGAGTTGAGAGCTATGGTGATAAGTGAGAACTGCATTTGTATTCCCCCATTATTGGCTTTGTTTGTCCAGGTTTTCTGTCCTAAGTGGTTGAGAGCTATGGTGAGAAGTGAGAACTGAATTCACTAAATGATAGCCATTAAGTTTCAGTCTTCCTATTTTTCAAACTGCTGATTTAGCATAGTGGTATGTTGCACTGGCCCTAGTATATAGGGTTCTGGATTTAACATTTGCCAGTAGCATGCATGGTGGTAACAACATTTTATTCTAGCAACTTTCCAAAATTATGCAAGCAATGTTTAAAATGTGTCCCTGGTTTTTGACCCCCACCCCCACCCCAAAAAAAAAACTGAAATTGAAAATAAGTGTGAGAAGCTATGTAAGATGCCTATGGCTTACACTACTGACATTCTGTTTATAGTTTGGGTGTGGAAGTAGACTTTTATGATGGAAACGTTCTGAACTGGGCAGTTTTGTAATTATTGGTTCATGCATTTTATTTCATTGCCTACAGTACAGCCTACTGGAAAAATGTTCAAACAATACATTTAAAATGTGCTCTGTCTAACAAGTGTGTTGTATTATACAAGGAATATAACTTAATAAAGTCAGGAAGGTGTATCAAAGAAAAGAACTCATGTATGTTTCTTATTTTGTGTGCAAGGGGCCAATGATTTGAAAACAGCCCAAAGGTAATCTTTGTCCACCACTGGTCAGATGCATTTTCTTTGGATGTGGTGCAGGTTTCATTGTTGTTTCAATGAATGTGAGTTTCAAGGGCAGAGAAGTTTTAATGCCAAGTCTATTTTCATTGTGAGACAGTATTGCTTTATCAGATGTCTGTTAGTTTTTGTGCATTGATGTGCTGCAAAATGTAAAAATAAAATCCAAATAATCATTGTAGAGGTAAAGCAGTAAGCACATGTTAGTGTTTATGGTAAATGGGGAAAAATAGCCAGGTAATGGGGCATTGGAAGGCTGCAGGGGGACTCTGGTGCCATATTTTGGTTGTCTGTTCTTCGGTTTGCATTTGAAAGTTGGTATCCCACAATTCCATTGGAGTGGGTGGGGTTACACAATTATGTATGCAAATTAGATGTTAATCAACATACAGATTTGTACCTATTTTTCATGGGCCTTGTCCAGATTTTTGATGATTCCAGGTTGAGAGGTATGACTTTGAGTATAAAATTACCTATGTAATAACTTCCAAGCAAAGATCCTAAATCTTCTAGACTCTGTTGCATATTTGGGAAACATATATATATCCCTCCATTGTTTCTTTGTGAATTGCTTATCCAATCTATCTTTCCAATCCTTTCTAACCTCATCTGATTGAATCTTATAGTTGTCATGCAATATTTTGTATGCCCTACTAATTATTTGTTTTTGAACAGCAGCTTCTGTTCTAGATTCTACTAAAAACTCTACCAGTACTGGTCTTTCGCTTAGGTTCCCCCTATTTCTTTCTGTTTGCCTATATGCTGATATCAGTCCTTGATAGGGAAGGCAATCTCAATCTCAATCCTGAAGTCCAAATAAATTTTTGGCCTCTTGACATTCTATTACTTTTCCTTCTCTAATTATTTACTCCCAATACCTTAGTTCTTTACCAGTTTTCTCCAATAAATTCTAGCCCCGTCTTCCTGCTGTCTGTATCCCTTATTGCAGAATCTCCTTTCTCCATTCCTGTGTTTTCCTAGTTCTTAGAATACGTTCTGCTCCTTTATGAATATAATATTCTGCATGGTTATTGTTATTCTCCTTATGGATCTGCATCCAAAATCCCAACCTCTCCTTGTTTCTTGAGCTTCCTCCCCATTTCATCATCATCCTGGTTGTGTTATGTATTGGAATTTTAACTGTGTAGCTTTGAAATACCCCTTCAAATCATGTAATGCCAAACCACCTTATTCAGTTGGAAGAATCAGCGTATCCCACTTGACTCTTGCTGTCTTCCCCTCCTAGATTTATTTATTTTTTATTTATTTAAATTTGTTGACCGGGAGTGTCCGACTGGACGTGGGTCCATTTTCAGCAGAAGCCCGGGGAGAAAAGCTCCACAGTAAAATAAACAGACAGTAGTTACATTGGATTACATAGCGATTAACAATTTAACATAGAAATTGCTTACAACATATTTACAGATGAAGAACATAGTACATCAGTAGACAACTAAAATCTTTATCTGTGAAGTACATAACAGGCATTAACAAATGTAACAATGAGAAGTTCCTGCTGTATAATAAGTACTAGGCTTATGAGCATCTGAGCTTGCTATCATCAAGGTAGTTAGTGGAGGTGAAAGAAAGGTAGTAGTTGGATGGGGTGGATGATATTAGAGTGGGAGTTGCAAGGGCATAGCCAGCATGTTTTTAGGTGCGCTTTTAATAAAGTTTTGAAGTTGGTGCATGATGGTATGGAGGTAATTGTGGGTGGGAGTGAGTTCCATAATTTGGCTATGGCTAAGAGAATAGTGCTTCACCAGCAGAGTTATTGGCTTTAGCGATCTGCAAGTGATTTTTGTTGCTGGATCTTAGTGGTCTGGTGGTGCGATAGGGTTGCAGTAGATTCTGGAGGGATGGGACATTTAGTGGATGGTTTACTAGTTTGTGGGCGAGTGAGAGTTGATACCACTGAAGGAGGTGAGGGAGTTCAAGCCAGCCCAGTTCAGCAAGTGAGAGGCAGTGGTGACTACGGTAGGATGCCCCTGTGGCGAATTTGGCGATTTTGTTGTAGCAGGTCTCTAGCTTGTTTAGATCACATTGCCTTAGGTTGGTATATACTGGAGAGGCATAAAGTAGGGTGGAGATAAGGTGGGAATTTGCTATTGAAATCTTTGCTGCTTTGGTGAGAAATTGTTTATTTCTGTATAATGCTCCTAGTTTTTTGTGGACTTTTTTTATGGTCATGGATATGTGAATGTCAAATTTTAGTTTATTGTCTATTTCCACTCCTAGCAATTTGGTGTGTTCAGTTGGGTATATAGTGGTGTTGTCTTTTGCTGTGATGTTAAAGTGAGAGTTGTTTTGAGTATGTTTGGTGGGTTGGAAGATGATTAGTTCAGTTTTGTTTGGGTTGAGTATTAATTGGGCATCGCATAACCATGTTTCAACAGAGGAAAAGGCTTCCTGTTTGACTTTTTGCAGTTTGGGTAGGGACTGGGCTGAGCAGATGATGGTTGAGTCATCTGCATATTGGATGAGTGTGCCATGTTTGGTGGCAGAGGCTAGATTATTGGTGTAAACAGAGAAAAGTAGGGGTCCAAGGATGGATCCTTGGGGAACCCCTATGGAGACAGGTAGTTGGTGAGATATGTCATTCTGCCATACAACGGATTGTTGGCGGTCAGACAGGTAACTCTGAAACCAGTTGGTGACTGATTGTGAGAAGGATAGGTTATTGAGGACAGAGATAAGTTGTTTGTGTGGGACCATGTCAAATGCTTTAGATAGGTCTAGGAAAGTAGCAGAGGAGAGATAGCCATTGTTTTTATGCTGAAGGATAGTGTTAGTAAAGGAGAGTAAGGCAGTGGTGGTGCTATGGTTTGGTCAGAAACCATGCTGAGTACTGGAAAGGAGGTTGTTAGTAAGGAGGTAGTGTGAGACCTGATAGTGTATGCATCTCTTTAGTATTTTGGAGAGTGGAGAGAGAATAGCTATGGGGCGGTAATTGGTTAGTTCTGCAGAGGGTCCTCCTTTGTGGAGTGGAATTATATGTGAGACTTTCCACAATGTGGGAACATAACTTTCTGACAGAGATCGGTTAATCAAGATGGATACTGGGTAGGCCAGAGCATCAGCTGCGATTTGTAGGTATTCACTTGGGAGGTTGTCTGCTGCTAATTTGGTGGGTTTAAGTTTAGTTAAAAGTTTTTTTTATGTTGGAGGTAGGTACAGGAGAAAAAGAGAAGGCAGTGGGGAGATTACTAGTTGAAGGTGTGGGTTGGAGGACTGGGGTTGTGTTGTTTAGCTAGTGATAGTATGGTTTGGGTGAAGTGTGTGTTGAATGAGGTAGCAATATTTTCTGAGGAGTGAGGGATGTTAGGAGGAGGGGTACTGACTTTACCTGGGTGGAGGATGGAGTTTATGGAGGACCAGAATTGTTTGGGGCTGTGTTGTGAGGAGTCTAGGGCAGACTGGTAGTATTGGAATTTGTCCCGTTTTATTAGCTTTTTGACTCTATTGCGTAGTTCTAGGAATTTTGTCTAGCTGCGGGGGTTTTGGTTTTGCGCCAGTGCTCCCAGGCTTTATCCCTGTTTTTCATTTCTGACTTAGTGGTTTTCTGTAGCCATGGGGAGGGTTGTGCTTTGGTTCTGGAAAATCTTATGGGGGCATGGTAATTAAGGATGTTCAGGAAGGTAGTATTAAAACATTCAACTGCGTCATCTAGACTGAGGTACTTTAGAGCATGCCAGTTACATTCTTTGAGGGATGAGATGAATGTGAGTGGGTTAAAGTTTATTTTTACGTATTTGATGATAGATGACAGGTTTAGCTTAGTACAGGTATTTTTTGAGTAGGAATGTTGGGGAGTGATCACTGAGGCTATCTGATAAGCAGCCTGTTATATATGACTGGGGGTTCTTACTGACTAGTATCCAATCCAGGGTAGTGTGCTTGCTGGAGTTTTTATTTATCCTTGTGGTGACTGGACTAGTTGGGTGAAGCCATGAAGGTGTACATGATGGGTTGGATTGTTGCCAGAACAGGATTGCCAGTCAATATTGAAATCACCTAAGATGATAGTTTCTTGGGGGATATGGTGGGTAGACCAGCTGAGGAGGTTTTCTAGTGGAGGGATGTTTTGACCAGGTGGGAAGTAGCATCCAATTATGTTGATGGTTTTGTTTTGGTTGATTTTGAGGTTGGTATATATTATTTCTTCATTGCCTATTTGTGGAGCTGATGATTTTAAGATCTGGATGTTTAGATGCTGTTTAAATATTATAGCTACACCACCTCCTTTTTTGTTTAGCCGGTCTACTCTTAGTATGCCGTAACCTGTAGGGAGTATTTGCTCACTGGTGATGTGAGGTTTTAGCCAGGTTTCTGTCAGGATGACAATATCTGGGGAGTATAAGTCAATGGTGGCATGGAGTTCATGGACTTTGTTGGATATACTTCTAATATTTAGGCTTAGTAGAAGGAAGTCACTTGGCTTTCTATTGGCTGTAATATGGGAGAAGTTGTGGTTTCTAGTCTGATTATGAGGATTGGGGTTGGAGATGGTAGGGCCAGGGTTGGGGTGAATGTCTCCACTTAGGGCTAGTTTTGATATGCATGAGATTGTTAGTTTTCTCAGTTTTTGAATGTGTTTGTTTATAAGGGAAACTTTATGATTGTGCTCTGTAGGTAATAGGTATGGTGGGAGGGTTACTATGTTAAGTTGTAGGGATGCTTTACGTTTGAGTAATATAGTTGGTAGAATATGTGTGGGGTGCATAGGGATGGTTCTTGAGCTGGTGGGAGGGAGGTGAGATAGATAACATCTATCAACTCTTTTTAGTGATTGCTATCCACAAATTTTCCTCTGGTTGATAAAAATATCCCCTGACCTGTGCATAAAACTAAAGGGACTAAAAACATTTTAACTGCTTGTATCTTGCTATCCATACCCATATAACAGAGCTTCCAGTTTCTCAGCTTTTGCATTATCTTTTCAGTTTCTTCCCACATATCCTTAGCTACCACACCAGAATCCTTTTTAATCCATACTCCTAAGTACTTCATTTTATCATGTCCCCTTAAATATGGATATTGCTGAACAAATTTGTGTGTGGGTACTTCATTTACAGCTATTGCCTTTGTTTTACTGTCATTAATTTTGTGTCCTAAAAAGATCGGAAACTGCCTCAAAATGTACCACAACACTGAAATGTCCTTTTCTGGTTTTTATCATGTATAAAATAATATTATCTCTAGCTTTTCTTGACTACCATAACAATTATATCCTTGAATTTCTGAGTCTCTTATTTTCTTTGCCAGTGGTTCTAAATATAGTGCAAATAACAAAGGGGAAAGAGGACATGCCTGCCTATTTCCTCTGTTCAAACAGAAATTATCAGAGAGGAACCCATTCACTTAAATTTTCACCTCCAGTCCCTCATATATCTTCCTAATCAACCTTATAATTTTGTCAGGGAATGAAAATGCTTCCACTGCCCTGCTCATAAACTCCCAGCTTACTCTGTCAAATACTTTCTCTGCATCAAGACCAAACAACAACGGTGATATTTACATTTGGCTTCCCTCTGGATTATCAATGTTCTGTTAATGTTGTCAAATATTTGCCTCCCCTCCACAAAACCACAATGATCCATACATATTGATTTTGGCATCACTTTTGTCAGTCTTTTAGCCATTATAGACATAAATACTTTATAATCATTGTTTAGGGTTGAAATGGGCCTGTATGAAGCTAGATCTGATGGGTCTTTACCCTCTTCAGGTACTAGTGAACCTCCTGCTTTCTTCTGGGAAGTAAGTGTTTCACCTCCTCTTAAAATACTGTTAAACAAAACCTTCCAGATCTTTATCATTTTTTTTCCTCCTAGCATCCAAAATACCACAGGAGTATCATCAATTCCTGGGAACTTTCCTGTTGACTATACATCACCATTTTATCTAATCTCTTAATATCCTACTAGCAATTGAGCCTCATCTACCTCTAACCTTGGCATATTTAATTCTTCCATAAACGTTTCCATTTGTACCTTTTTTTGATCTCCACATTTCTCTGCTTTATACAGACTTTCATAAAATCTCCAAATTATTTCTAGTATGTTTACAGGATCTCTTATCTTCCTTGTTATAGGTTGCCTAAGCTTGGCAACAACCCTTTCTACTTTCTGTTGCCTGAGTTGTTATGCTAAAAGTTTTTGTGCTCTGGCATTATTATTAGAAACAGCTGCTTAACAACAATCTTTCTAAACTCATGCATATTGTTGAGGTAATCCTTTGTTTTCTGCTTAGCATTCTGCAATTGTGACTCTTCTTGTTCTGTGAGATTCCCCCTATTCTGCATTATTTTAACATTTGTCAGTCCCTCTAAATAATTCTTGTTGCATCTTAATCATATCTGCCTTTTATTAAACTCTATTTTTAACATCCATTTTAATTTATCCCACTCCCTAGCTATATTTTCAGAAGAAATTTATGTCTTCTCTAATAATTCCCAAATAATTTCCAATACCCATTCATTCGATTCCTCTCTTTTCAACAAATAGGTGGGAAAGTGCCAGTGTCCCATTTTTATTTCATTACCCTGCATTTTTATTTTAGTTATTATTAGCGTGGGATCTGAAGTAGTTATTGTATACATATCAAAACTTTCAATTAAATGCACATGTTCCTTTGAAATGTAAGTTATGTCTAGCCTAGCCCAATTTTTGTATCTTGGGAAATAATATGTAAATTCACTCCAAACTCCTACTACTGAATTCACCTCTTCCTTGCCAAATATTTTCATAAATTTGTTCAAAAATCTACCCACCTTTGTTACATTTTCCCTTATGGGCCTCCCAAACACATCTTCCCTGCTGCAAATCAAATTCCAGTCTCTACCTGTAAGTAATATTCCCTGCTGAAAACTAATTATTTTCCCAAGAACTTTTTTAAGCTCCACTGTACTAGTTTTAGTTGGAATAAAAATACATTCCAGTGTAATCCTCCTCCCTTGCCAGTAGCCCTTAGTACTACATATCTACCATTATCTTTTTATCTTCTTCCATCACTATTGAAGCTCCTCTTGCAATTAATATAAGTACTCATGTTTTCCTTTGTTCCAGGTATTTTGCTAAATAACCATCCCAAAAACCTTTCTTTATCAAATTCACATGTTCATCTCTTTCCAAATGTGTCTCATGTAGCATAGCTATTTGCACTCTACATTTTTAGTATAATTCACTAATCTTTATATACATACACACACACACACACACACACATATATATATATATATATATATATATATATATATATATAAAACCTGTGAGACTGTTAACATTTAAAAGTAATATCGAAAGGGCCAATATGTTAAAAAGATATTATTCCCTTTTATTTATAACAGCTTTTTGTTAAGTATCTACTTCCAACTTTTATGCTACGTGCATACACTAATGTTTGGGAGGCTGAACTTTTATACAGTTGTTTCTTGTCATATCCATTTTAGCCTATGTCACATCTTAGAAAACTTTTTGATTTATTCAAATCCTCAAACAAAGAAAAAAAACAAGTACATCCCAATACACCCCACAAACATATTAACTTAATATTAACACACAAAACTATACATATCTTTATATATTAAAGTTTTACCTTCACAATAGGAGCAATTTCCTAAATTGACAGCCACACTCATAGACTTGAGTTAACCTGAAAGGAAGGTTATCCATGTTAAAATGCATGATACAGCCTGTGCTTCTACTAAGTGCTGTCTGGTTTTGTGTTATTGTTATTGATCTCCCAGAATGAGAAAACACTTGAATACTTTCAGAAAGCATTATCTGCTATCCACTGAAAAAAGCTATTAAAAGAAAGAAAGACATATTCTGTTGTACTTGCTCTCTATAAGATTGTCTCCGTGGAGACATGAGAACCAGATACATAGTTGCTTCTACAAGTATTTATATTTATTTATTTGAGGCATTGTTTACTTTACTATTCCTATTACACCTGAAAATAACTGAGAAAACTTTACTTTATAGCATGCAGATATTATGCAGTATACAAATATTACTGTTAAGAGCAAAAGTTTGTTTTACTTTCAGTTAATTCTTTTCTTCTTCTTCCCCTCTCCTAAGTGTTTCTCCAAACATTAATGGTATGAAGTAAGGCATATGTTTAGAGTCCCCTACAAGTTGAACAAAGTAAAAAAAAGTCCAGTATTTCCATGTTTTCATGTTCTGCCATGTTTCACAAATATAATTAATGCTTTATAGTCCCACATTTATTTGTCAATTTTTTTGAGTTGCTGATTTTATCCCTGTTTATCTCCATCTCCCAAATCCAGTCTCTGCTTCCTTTCCAACATAGTCTCAGTTCTTCTAGTCAACTCTTGTGCTTTTTTCTGTCTTTCAAGCATTTTTTGCTGAAACTCTGGAAAATGTTTCACTGTCACTATTTCACTGTGGTCTTTATTACCAGAACAAGAATCAGAATGTACTTCTGTTTCACTGCTCACTGCTCAGTTTTTGTTGGACAAACATTTGTATTTCCTTCTTAGCATGTTCTGCATCAAAAAATGATTTGCCTCCAGAAAAGAATATTATGAAGATGGCTGGATCCAGCAGTTTGAAACTCATGCTTGCTTCTTGGCATTCCCTAATTAGTGGAATAAAATTTCTCATCTTCTGCCTGGTATACAGTGAGTAATCATTTTCCACAAACACTCTACTTTATCCCACTTTTAGTACTTTGTCCTTCTGCCATAGTTTTGCCAGAATCAACTCATTCTGCTGATAGGATTGCATCATTACTATTAAAGGTCTAGGATGCTTTCTCATGGTCAGTTTTGGAGCACACACATGATGTGTCCTTTCAATTAACAATTCCTGTTGTGGAATACCAATCCAGTTGCTTATTTGTGCTTTCATAAAATTAATATAGTCTGCTCCTTCCAGCTTTTCTCTGTTTTTTCCTGCATGCTCTGTCCTCTAATGCTATTATTTTTTGAAATATCTCTCTTTGAGCAGTCTCATATTCTGCCAGCCTTTTCTTCATTTCAACTTTAATTTTTTGCTGTTTTATGACCTCATCTATATATCTGTTTAAACACCTTCCATTTTATCCAGCCCTTTGTTATTTGAGTTGATATACTGATCAAAGTTTTGTTTATTTTAATCAGCTCTAAGTACATTTGACATTTTTTTCCTCTAGGTTACTGGAAGTCATGTCTTGCACCAAAGCTGGAACTTGCACTGCTTTTTGCTGAAAAGCTGCAGAATTATTCCCAGTCAATGTTTTTCCAAACCTTTTGTGGTTGATTTTCTTTCAGGTTCTAAGAATTTATTTTTTGCTGGCATCTAGGCAGTGCCCTTACTAGCCAGTTATTAAAATGTACCCACAAATGAGTTCACTGGCTCTCTCTTCTGAGTTTCTTTTGTCACAGTAGGTGATCTGAAATTAAGTTGGTACTCAATGTGCAGCCATCTTATAAGTCACACTAAATGGCTTGTTAGCATAAAATAAAGCACCAAACCACATGGCACACCACTTACAGCCAAATCTGAAACAGATGAATTTTGGTAATGCATCTGTGGAAATGGAACTTTCTCAGAAGTAGGGAAAGTGTCCTGCCTGGTAAAATCAGCAGCAACAACAAACTGTGGCAGATGACAGACACAGTAAGACAGGGGTGGTGAATGTGATACTGGGAACCTACAAAAGTTATATAGCATTTTACCCTACAAGTTGAACAAAGTAAAAAAAAAGTCCAGTATTTCCATGTTTTCATGTCCTGCCATGTTTCACAAATATAATTAATGCTTTATAGTCCCACATTTATTTGTCAATTTTTTTGAGTTGCTGGTTTTATTCCTGTTTATCTCCATCTCCCAAATCCAGTCTCTGCTTCCTTTCCAACATACTCTCAGTTCTTCTAGTCAACTCTTGTGCTTTTTTCTGTCTCTCAAGCATTTTTTGCTGAAACATTGGAAAATGTTTCACTGTCACCATTTCACTGTGGTCTTTATTACCAGAACATGAAGCAGAATCTACTTATGTTTCACTGCTCACTGCTCAGTTTTTGTTGGACAAACGTTTGTATTTCCTTCTTAGCATGTTCTGCATCAAAAAAAATGATTTGCCTCCAGAAAAGAATATTCTGAAGATGGCTGGATCCAGCAGTTTGAAACTCATGCTTGCTTCTTGAATTTCTCTGATTAGTGGAATAAATTTACTCCTCTTCTGCCTGGTATACAGTGAGTAATCATTTTCCATAAACACTCTACTTTCTCCCACTTTTAGTACTTTGTCTTTCTGCCACAGTTTTGTCAGAATCAACTCCTTCTGCTGATAGGATTGCATCATTACTATTTAAGGTCTAGCATGCTTTCTCATGGTCAAGTTTGGAGCACACGCATGATGTGCCCTTTCAATTAACAACTCCTGTTGTGGAATATCAATCCAGTTGCTTATTTGTGCTTTCATAAAATTAATATAGTCTGCTCCTTCCAGCTTCTCTCTGTTTTTTCCCTGCATGCTCTGTCCTCTAATGCTATTTTTTTAAATATCTCTTTTTGAGCGGTCTCATGTTCTGCCAGCCTTTTCTTCATTTCAACTTCATATTTTTGCAGTTTTATCACCTCATCAATATGTCTGTTTAAACATCTTCCATTTTATCCAGCCCTTTGTTATTTGAGTTGATATACCCCATCAATGTTTTGTTTATTTTAATCAGCTCTAAGTACATTTGACATTTTTTCCTCTCGGTTACTGGAAGTCATGTCTTGCACCAAAGCTGGAACTTGCACTGCTTTTTGCTGAACAGCTGCAGAATTATACCCAGTCAATGTTTTTTTTTCCAAACCTTTTGTGGTTGATTTTCTTTGGTTCTATGAATTTATTTTTTGCTGGCATCTAGGCAGTGCCTTACTAGCCAGTTATTAAAATGTACCCACAAATGAGTTCACTGGCTCTCTCTTCTGAGTTTCTTTTGTCACACTAGGAGAGCTGAAATTAAGCTGTTGCTCAATGTGCAGCCATCTTATAAGTCACACTAAATGGCTTGTTAGCATAATATAAAGCACCAAACCACATGACACACCACTTACAGCCAAATCTGAAACAGATGAATTTTGGTAAAGCATCTGTGGAAATTGAACTTTCCCAGAAGTAGGGAAAGTGTCCTGCCTGGTAAAATCAGCAACAACAACAAACTATGTGGCAGATGACAAACACAGTAAGACAGGGGTGGTGAATGTGATACTGGGAACCTACAAAAGTTATATAGCATTTTACCCTACAAGTTGAACAAAGTAAAAAAAAGTCCAGTATTTCCATGTTTTCATGTCCTGCCATGTTTCACAAATATAATTAATGCTTTATAGTCCCACATTTATTTGTCATTTTGTTTGATTTGATGATTTTATTCCTGTTTATCTCCATCTCCCAAATCCAGTCTCTGCTTCCTTTCCAACATACTCTCAGTTCTTCTAGTCAACTCTTGTGCTTTTTTCTGTCTCTCAAGCATTTTTTGCTGAAACATTGGAAAATGTTTCACTGTCACCTTTTCACTGTGGTCTTTATTACCAGAACAAGAAGCAGAATCTACTTATATTTCACTGCTCACTGCTCAGTTTTTGTTGGGCAAACGTTTGTATTTCCTTCTTAGCGTGTTCTGCATAAAAAAAACGATTTGCCTCCAGAAAAAAAATATTCTAAAGATGGCTGGATCCAGCAGGTTGAAACTAATGCTTGCTTCTTGAATTTCTCTGATTAGTGGAATAAATTTACTCCTCTTCTGCCTGGTATACAGTGAGTAATCATTTTCCACAAACACTCTACTTTCTCCCATTTTTAGTACTTTGTCCTTCTGCCACAGTTTTGTCAGAATCAACTCCTTCTGCTGATAGGATTGCATCCTTACTATTAAAGGTCTAGCATGATTTCTCATGGTCAAGTTTGGAGCACACACATGATGTGCCCTTTCAATTAACAACTCCTGTTGTGGAATACCAATCCAGTTGCTTATTTGTGCTTTCATAAAATTAATATAGTCTGCTCCTTCCAGCTTCTCTCTGTTTTTTTTCCTGCATGCTCTGTCCTCTAATGGTATTTTTTTTAAAATATCTCTTTTTGAGCAGTCTCATATTCTGCCAGTGTTTTCTTCATTTTGACTTCATATTTTTGCAGTTTTATCACCTCATCTATATATCTGTTTAAACATCTTCCATTTTATCCAGCCCTTTGTTATTTGAGTTGATATACTCCATCAATGTTTTGTTTATTTTAATCAACTCTAAGTACATTTGACATTTTTTTCCTCTAGGTTACTGGAAGTCATGTCTTGCACCAAAGCTGGAACTTGCACTGCTTTTTGCTGAACAGCTGCAGAATTATTCCCAGTCAATGTTTTTTTTTTTTTTCTAAACCTTTTGTGGTTGATTTTCTTTCAGGTTCTATGAATTTATTTTTTGCTGGCATCTAGGCAGTGTCCTTACTAGCCAGTTATTAAAATGTACCCAAAAATGAGTTCATTGGCTCTCTCTTCTGAGTTTCTTTTGTCACACTAGGAGAGCTGAAATTACGCTGGTACTCAATGTGCAGCCATCTTATAAGTCACACTAAATGGCTTGTTAGCATAATATAAAGCACCAAAACCACATGACACACCACTTACAGCCATATCTGAAACAGATGAATTTTGGTAAAGCATCTGTGGAAATGGAACTTTCCCAGAAGTAGGGAAAGTGTCCTGCCTGGTAAAATCAGCAGCAACAACAAACTATGTGGCAGATGACAGACACAGTAAGACAGGTATGTTGAATGTGATACTGGGAACCTACAAAAGTTATATAGCATTTTACCATCTGACTGGCTGTGTTGGGCTCCAAACTGCAAACATAGGAAACCATAGGAAGGACATGCCATAAGCAATGTCCAGTTCTATCTGGGCCCACATTTTGAGATATAACTACAGTATGTGGGGAATGTGTCAATTGATCAGTAGCTGTTTTCTTGAGTGGTCATTCATGACAGCAATTTGGGTGAAACGTTTGCCAACAGTAGAGTTTTTATTTTTATCCACTGGTGTGTGACCTTGGGGTAGGTATATATAAGTCTGGGGAATGTAGTGATGCCCCCCAACACTAGGGGTTGCAGGTGGCTTGCCCCCCTGCAAAAAGACACTTACCTCTTAGATTCTCTGAAAGTTGTTTCAGACACTTCTTTTTGATCAATTCCCAATTGTTGATCAATTGATATTAATCCAGTATGTGATGAGGAAAGACTTCACATAACATGAACTGCTGCTGCTGATAAGCAGATGCATAAAGGGAGTAGGCTGAGGCCATAATCATGTGTATGTCCATAGTTCTGCCACATCCTTGTTAAATGTTAGTGCACATCCTGTCACCCCAATCGTGGGTGTTGTCCAGCTTGGTGGATATGATACGCATCAAGTTTAATACACAGGACATGTTATCAGGGAACACGTGCATCACCTTAGTGCTACATGTTCCATTCCATGGACTGTATTGAGCCCTAAAATTGCAAGCCAACAAAGAGGACACCACCAAATGTTGCATCATGGCAGCTTGACCCTATCACTGGAGGATGTGATCCATTATTCCCCAGCACCTCCCAAAGCAAAAAGGTACCATGCCCACCACCCATGAAATTATCACAAGTTATAGTGTTGCAATCAGCTTTCCATGTGTAGCCCACCTACGCAAGTAATAATGATTGTGCCCTTCCCAACTCCTAACCTATGTTGATATGATGGTCTCTGATGATAACATGACCAGTCCATGTACTGCACTGCATAGTCTGGGTGTGATAATATATGCATCATTTTATTTTGTGTTGTCTTTTTCATGACCATTTGGCATAATGGTTAAGGTCTTTGCCTCCCATGCATAAGGTACAAGGTTCAATTCTGCCCTCTGACCAATGCCTTTATGAAGATTGCATGTTCTCCCAAGGACTCTATGGGTTCCTCTTACCTCCCCAAAGCATGCTGAATGCTTCCACATCAAACTCACCCAAGAATGGACAGCACAGACTCTAGATGGTGCACTACAGGGGAATAAGTTGTATAGGCCAACTGCTTTGGGCATCAGCTGTGGCAAACAGTGTCCTCAAGATAGGGGAACATGAATCACAATCTGTATATTAATCCAGTATGTGATAAGGAAAGACTTCACATAACATGAACTGCTGCTGCTGATAAGCAGATGCATAAAGGGAGTAGGCTGAGGCCATAATCGTGTCAGGGTGCTAGCCACTCAATGGCCACTCAATGGTATAATGTCAGCAAATGGGCAAGAGTATTTGTTGGTGATAAGGAGGTTGAGGACCTGGCCTACTCTGACCTATGCCAGGGTCTCATGCTAATGGTGGGAGGGGTCTATGTGCACTAGTGGCCAGTGTGTGCCTACCATAAAGTCCAGCAACCCTGACAGCTGGTGTGCTGTTGTCTAGTATGGGTTACCAGGGATATCTCTGTTAAGAAAAAGCTGGGTGATGCCGAGCCTACTACAGAGGAGGAGGAGGAAAGACTAGAAATAGTATGGGAATTGTGGTGACAGACTTCAGATGACAGTGAGGGATGTCATCATAATTGTTAGACTCATGGCAGTCAGACTACAGTGGTAGAAAAGTGCACTATTCATAATCTCAGCATATGCCACAAAGCAGGGTTGTGATAATGAAGAAAAGAGTGCATTTAGACAGCAGTTGTGGGACCTACCAGATAAAACAGGACAATATGAATTGGTGTTGGTAATAGGTGACCTGAATTCACATATTGGGACAGACAGAATAGAAGGACATGAGGACTGCCTTGGTCCACATGGGTGGAACAACAGGAATAAAAAGGAAAGGCCAATCTAGATTTCTGTCTGCAAATGTCTTGATAGCAGCCAACACATGGTTCAGAAAGAGAGACAGTCACAAGATCACCTACAAGAGTGACTAACATGCAACTCAGGTACATTTCCTCCTGGTAAGGAAAGGGCACTGGAGTAAAATCAGTGATTTTAAAGTCACCCTCAGTGAAACAGTCAGCCCACAGCATAAAGCACAGGTCGCCACAAGCAGCTGCAAGCAATGGTCAGAGAAGGTTCTAAGGTCAACAGACACCAGGCTGAAGACCTGGAAGTTGAGTGGATAGAAAGTACAACCGTTCAAAGAATTTCCTCAGGGCTTTAGCATCCCAAGAAGAGGAGGAAATGGGTGGAGTTGAAGAAGAATAGCAGCACCTAAAAACAGCAAGTATGAAGACTACAGAACAGCTACGTGGCCAAGCCAGGTATGGAAATAAGGTACATAAGGAAAGCTGGTGGCGTACTGCAGAAGTCCAAGAAGTCATCAAAAGAAAGAAGACATGCAAGAAAAAGTGGGAGACAGAAAAAACAGAACATATTAAGAAGGAATTCTGGTTGGCCAACAAAGAGCCTAATAGCGGAGTTGCAATAGCAAAGAACAAGGCATCAGCTGCATACCTCTCAACTGCACAGATTTTTGCAGAATGCCTAGATTTTTGCCTCATATTTTTGGTCCACTCTTAAAAAAATATGTGATTTTCTGACAAATCACTGAGTACTGAAGTCATTAAACAGTGACAGACATTTGGGTTTCAGACTCCATATCATTCAGAAAATGCATGCTAATACAAAGCCTGTTATTCTATCAACTTTCTAAGTTTATAAGAACAATAATTAAAATCTGTCCCTATTTTTGGGCCTTTGTCCACACATTCCAGATTTCTTACTCTAAGAGGTTGAGAGGTATGGTCAGAGGCCCAGTACCATCTTCTTGAAAACGACTCAGTAAATGGCAAAAATAAACTCTAACAGGTTGCAAGCCAACACAGAAAGATAAAGAAAATAGTCACACACTTTGTAAGGGATACCAGCAACAACCTGCTCATTATCCCGCAGGAAATTAAAGGCAGATGGGAGGAGTACTTTCAGCAGCTTCTGAATGAAAAAAAAACCCACAGAAGCTGTACTGCCCCAGATACAGCCTATGATGAGAGAAGAGGAGGTGCCTACCACAGAAGAATCAAGAACAGCACTAAGAAAAATGAATCATTGAAAGTGGCAGGCTCAGATGAGGTCATAGCAGATATGATAAAGATGTGAAAGCATACCTCTCAACTGTCCAGATTTTCTCAGAATGTCCAGATGTTTGCCTCTTATTTTTGGTCTGTTCCTCATAAAATTTTTGGTTTTCTGGCAAATCATTGAGGATTGATGTTATTAAATAATACTACATAATGACAAACGTCTGAGTTTCAGACTTTATATCCTTCAGAAAATATATGATAATACAAAATCTGCCATTGTAACAACTTTCTAAGTTTAAAGGATCAATATTGAAAATGTGTCCCTACTTTAGGGCCTTTGTCCCCCCATTATTGCTGGCTTGTCCAGATTTCTTGCTTTGAAATGTTGAGAGGTATGTGTGAAAGACAGGGGAGAAATGGCTCCTAATGGTAGTCATAGCATTATGGAGAGTAAGTTGTATCCCAGATGACTGGAGAATAAGCATATTAGAGACACTGCACAAGAATAAATACAACATTCACAACTGTGAGCAGTACAGAGGTTTCAGACTCCTGTTACACTGCATAAAAGTCCTGGCGAGGTTGATTGATAAATGAATATGCAGAGTAGTAGAAAGTAAGATAGGAGATGAGAAGTTCGGATTCAAATCCGGCTGAAGCACAACAAATCCATTGTTTGCATTGAAACAGATAGTTGAGAAGAAGCTAGAGATAAGGATTGAGTCCAACTGTGCATTCCTAGAATTGGAAAAAGCATATGACAAGGTCGCAAAACACTGATTTAGGAAGTCCTGTGGTGGTTCAAAGTCCCAGAAACACTGGTAGAATTAGTGTAGACTATTTATCAGGACCCAGAGACTCAAGTACAAACAGTCTTCAGTTTCATAGAGGGGCTTCCACTGGAAATGGGTGTATATCAGGGTTCAGCTCAGAGACCACTGCTACTCATATTGGTTATGGACTACATTGGCAAACAGGATGGGTGGGACAAATCACCAAAGTTGCTATATGCAGATGACGAGGCATTACAGGCAGATTCTAAGCAAGAACATCAGCAAAGGATAGGGGAATGTAATGCAAAACTGAAGTCACATGGTATGAAACTGAGTATAGATAAGACAGTTGTAATGGCAGAAAATGGGGGAAATCAGAGGAAGCTGAGAAATGAGATAGAAGGGAAGGCAGTGGAACAGATTAATAGCTTCAAGTACCTGGGAGGGGTGGTTGAGGAGAAGGGAAGTCTAAATGAGAGGATCAGTGCTAGAATCAGAGGGGCTGCAGCCAATTGGCACAGAGTGTCAGGGATAGTGTATGATAGAAGAATGCCTAAGAAGCTGAAAAGTAAGGTGTACAAAACAGTGATGAGACCAGTACTACTGTATGGGTCAGACACCTGGGCAGTAAATACAAGGCAACTGAAGAAGATAGAAGTGATGGAGAAAAAGTGCCTGAGATGGCTGGTAGGATGCACCCCGTGGGACAAACAGAGAAATGAGAATATCTGAGCAGAAACCCAAGTAGCTCAAGTTGCAGAGAAGGTCAAAGAAAACAAATTATGTGCAGAAAAGCAAAAGACAATTTGGTGAAGAAGATTTGGGATAGACAGGAAGAAGACAAAAAGAAACAAGGGTGTCTAGCAAAGAGATGGATGGATTGTTTGAAATAAGACCTATGACAATCAAGCGTGGCTGTCGAAGAAGGTAGGATAGTGGCATTAAATCAAGAGACATGGTGACAGTTGCTACAACATTTCAAAACCTATGTAAAAAATGGGAAAAAAGGAGATTGATGGTGGTGATGATTGTCTGTATTATGGCCCATGACTGTGGACCAGGAGCTACCTCTCTGCCAGTGCTACAATGTGTTGCACCCACATTTGCCTTGGCAGTAGTATCAGTATTGCATATTCCTCTTCTGAACCTCAACCCTACCCTTTTTTGCTGCTGCTACTGCTGCTAGAGCTACTATGAAAGACCCCTACAATGATGTTTATTTTTTTCTCTGGCCATTTTAGCAAAGCCAAACTGTATAGCATGGCACATATTACAAATATCTTGCGACAGATATCAGGACTAAATTTCAGTGCCCTTTCAGAGCTGTCTTGACACATCAAGAGCATCCCTTCAGTACTTCAAATGCACATTTCACTATATTTCATGTTTCTGCACAGGTCCTTTTATAGGCTAGTTCCTGCTTTTTCTGAGGTCATTTAATGAGGGTCCCGAGTATATCTGGCATTGCTGCAACATACAACAAACAACATATTAGATGCGGCATGATACCACTTGCATGATATATTTATTTATGTATGTATGTATGTATAGACCTGTCTTTCTAGCAAATGTATGCACCATTCAATCAGGTCACCCTGTGAAGGAATCCCTTCAGAGGAGTCATTGGTAGAGATCAGACATGTGTCAAAGCTTATCAATCATTTGAAATTACTGGGTGGCATACAAACAAACTATAAATAATACCCTGGGAGTACATACCAACTAGCAGTTCAGGGAGAGGGAACCCTTCCTTTTGATATATTATAGGCCCTCTGGACAAGGCAGGATCTTGACAGCACCACGTGTGTAATATGAATCTTTGGAAAGGACTTTGTCATAAAAGGCTTGCACAATGTTGACTTTCTTCTACACTGATCATTGTGAACCTCATGCTCACCAGAAGATGTTGTAGCATTATATCAAAGAATGGCCTTAGGATTTGTGAGGCTGATGCCTGTAGCATCTCTAATATGCCACCTGTAAGTTGCTGGAAGGCCCTTGCAGCTAAGATGGTTAAGGGTATATATACTTTTATATCCACATGAATAGGCATACTTTTCATCTCCTATTATTCTGCTGATAGGCAACAGAGTTTGACTAGATCCCTTAGAGTATCCCTATTAATTTGGAAATTATCTGTTGGTCTCTGAGCTGTTGGTATGTCTGTACCTCCTCCAGTACCATACATGGCTGCAATGTGCAACACTGTGGGCACTGGCCTCAACAGTGACTACCAACACATGCTGCTGCTGCATAACTGCTTTTGCTGCAATTCGTAACCTCACTCCCATTGTTCATCATGAATCATGTTATTAAAAATGAGTATGAGCCACCATGTAGTATGACTGCATTGTACATTTCAAACATTATGCATTTTGGGTTCCTTTATTTGCATAGTCAGTGAGGATCATTTGCATGGGGTTCTTCATTTTTGTGTCATTATGCAGTCATTAGCATGCACTGTATACACGGCTACCTGACCCTTGTATAGATACATTATTTGTGTCTCTGAATTAGCAGCAACCTGTTCATTGCTGCACGTCTACAAATTCCCACATGCTATTGCTCACTGCCAATAGCTCAAAAAGGCAAGTGCCATAACTCCCACTAACTCAGTCTAACATAACTACTTAGCCCTCCTAACACCCTATCCTACAAAACTGTACATCCCTATGAGAACCCTAACTTTAACCCTAAAACACCTTTCTTGCTCCATAACCCTAAATCTTTCTGCCTTCTCCCTAAACCTAAACACCCCTTCTGTGCCCTAACCTTAACACTTCCTTTTCATTCCCTAACCCTAAGACTCCCTTCCCACTCCCTAACCATAAAACTCTATTCCCACTCCCTAAACCTAAAATTCCCCTTCCCATTCCCTAAACCTAAAATCTCCACTCCTGCTCCCTAACCCTAAACCCTCCTTCCTGATCATAATCTACACTCCTTCCACTCCCGTCTCCCCGGCTGCCATATTTAGCTCACTTGGACTCAAGTAATGTGTTGGGAAAGCTGCGGCAGCTGCTTTCTTGAAATCATATTTAAGTTTGAGCATAAGGTGAGGGGCAGCCTACGGGGTTGGCAGGGTGGCCTAATGGTTAAGGTGTTTGCCTTACAAACACAAGGTGCAGGGTTTGAGTCTCACAAGGGATAATTGGCTAGGCTTAAAATGGCTCGCAAGGGCAGTTAGCTTAGTACTAACCTATGAACCTATAAAGCTACAAGATGCATTAGCCCCTAGCTTCAGTACAGCAATCTTCAAGCACTTAGGACTCAAGCAGTTGTAGAACACCCCATTGCTGCTACTTACTCAAATTTATGCTGCAAAATGAGCTGTATATGAATCCTAGCTCTAGTTAAAAGAAGAAGAATATTACAGCTAACCCATATATAGAAATATAAATGACACATTTTACCTTTAAGATCATATAGTGGAAAATAAAACTGGATTTTAAACTTGTAGACAAATATAAATATCCAATAGACTCAGAAAATGAAATATAACAATATAACAAGTATAGACAAGTGCTAATAAACAATGAAACAGTTAGTTAGAAACAACTTTATTAGTATATGCAATAAAAACTAAAATAAGGTAGTAGGCTACCTAGTTGAAAATGCAACTTTAACCTAGTGTAAATCTGCAAAGTAAACAACAAAACATTATGGTAATGGCAATTTCACTGTAGCAAAAAATATAGAATTTCATGCAATTTCAAAAAAAAAAAAATACTGCACATGTAATAAGATTTGCTTATGTAAATATTCAGTGTGGTCCTATATACTAACAAAAAAAAACATAAAAAGCTGCAAAACAGTAACAGAAAGTACAATATCTAGACTCCAGAGCTGCAAAAGGAGCTGAATTTGAAATATAAAAAGAGCAATCAATATGACCTGAAGCAAAGCTGCATGAACTAGTAGGTACATGTGAGAAGGAACAAGAAAGAACCCAAAGCACTGTAGCCAGCTCTGGTATGAAATGTGTCACTATTCCAGAAAGATTATTTGCAAATGTAACTTTTCAACATAGTCCTGTACATTAGGAGAAAAAAAAATGTAATTTTATACCAACAAGTAATATATCTGGTGTGCAGGGCAATGGAGTGAGCTAAGGTTGAAATATCCTGACAACAATTAGAATTCTCTGAAACATAACTGAATGAACCAGCAGGTGGAGGGGGGAGATGATATCTAACTCACAGTGATTTAGCTAGCTGTCTAGTTGATGCTATAATATTATACCAGAGTATTTAAGCAAAACAGGTACCAAACATCATAATAATGAAAATGTATCTAATGCATAATAAGTATAAATTAATCTGGCTTGTTATCTATCATTACTGTAAAGACATGATTTGTTTTGCAGACTATGAGCTTGGTCCTATTTATAATGAGAAAGGTACTGAGAAGTTGTAGTTGTATAACAGAAACTATAATGTCCAGAGTTCAATTCAGCAAAGTAAGCTGAGGTTAAAATATACTAATATACAAAATGCAATCAGAGTGCCCCAAAGTAAATTTGCATGAACCAGGAGAAGCATGGAGGAAGAAAAGCAATATAGCATACTGGTTTAAAAAGTAACCACAAACTTAGCATTACAGCCATAAAATGTTCACAGAAATAATTACAATAAGTTGAATACTTCAAGATAACATTGCTGTTGTATTTTATAACCTGCAAGCACTTATTTGGTCAACATTAAACCAGTCTCCTTCACATGAACACTTAATTCATGCAAGTTTATAACATGTAACTATATATTCTTGCAAATGTCAATCTCTATCTTTTCATTTTTATTTATTTTTTTACTTTTGTTTAATTCTTAATGTTTATCAAAATGCTTTTAACCAAAATGATCATTAAACAATGTATCTCAAAAGGTTTTTTACAAAAAATATTGTTAAACTTGTATTGTTTTGTAATAATAATTAGTATTAGTAAAAGATAATTCTGGTATAAAGCGAGATATAATTGCAGTACTGAAGGGGTTCTTTATTTAGCCTTCTGTGATACATATGAAAGTTTTTATGTGGGCAAAACCAACTGTCCTTTAGAATATACAAACATCAGGCAGCTATAAAGAAAAATTATTATAAAAATGTACTAGCAGATCATGTAACTGATTGTGTTTCATTTAGAAAGTTTTATTTTTTGTGTTAGAACGTGTTGTTCTTAAAGCCTTACCAGTTCATGTTCATAATGAGCTGGAATGTAAAGAAGTTAGATGACAAATTATTTTAGTGGCAGATAAAAAGTCAGGTATATCAAATGTTTAGTGAATACACAGAGGATTTAAGTATATAATTGCAGAAGATAGTGAAAAATTTAAATGTAGTCTCTATTAGTTTGTTTTACACATACTGTCATTTGTATGCTTATATGTATTTTAAATGTTAGTAATTTAAGCAATATGCATTTAAATGATTTTTTGGTTAATCAATTCATTGATTCCTTTTATTGCAAATAATATAACAATATATGATTGCATTGTGAGTTGTTTCTGATGAATCCCTTGACAATTAAAAAGAGCAAAAGTGTTAAGCTAAATTGTGTCTAAGTGGGACTTTCTACTTGTCAACATGTTAAATATTTCATATTGTTTTGGTGCTTGCCCATTTTTCATTTTGTGATTTTTTTTTCAGAAAAAAAAACATGGTGGAAAGTTCTCACTCATTTTCAACAATAAGTTTTCTGGCATCAATGGGTGACAATTTGAATATATATGTTCATTCCGTGTCTAAAGACTTTGTTGAATTTATGCAGAATTTTTTATTAATTTATGGGGCAGGTGCAAGGAAATCTCATGTAAGTTGCAGGAGCAGCTGAAGACAAGGGAGGTATGGCAGCATCACTTTCCTTTGGAAATTAAATCAATTCAAGTATTATTGCTAGTCATTACATTGATGGAAGTCATGGAACTAACAAAGTTGAATCACTTTTAACTAATATTCCTAATCCATTTTCAAAGGTGGCACCAATATATGAGATGCAGTCTATGAGTGACACTGTAAGTAGTTCCTTTTATGACTATAAAACTAACATTTTTGAATTAGATAAGAAGCACAGTAAATAGAAGTCTCTGGAATTAGTGAACCATCACCTAGATCATTGTGTTAACATCAAACAAGTGATGTGGAGAGTTAGAGTTTTTAAATTCCCATAGGGTCAGTAAAGATGATTCAGCACACTGAAAGCTAGTGTGCATCTTTAATGAAACTAGTATTTCAGTCATAAGGACTTTAATAGAAACTAATGTTTTGAAAATGGAGTGGCATTCACAAATTTGGTCATAAGCTGGTGGAGACATCATTGTTTTACAACAGCATCCTTTGTTTAAAAAACTTCTATGTATTTTAGATACATAAATGATTTCGTTTTTTTTTTTTTATGGCACATTAAGGAACGGGAATTAAATGGAATTTTGGAAGCAATTAACAGTAATGCTAAACTTTTAACTTTTACTGAAAGTAATAAAGGGCTTAACATTCATTTGTTTGGATGTATGTATAGAATTAGATCTGAAGCATTCTTGTTTTCATAGCAAAATTTACAGAAAACAAATTTTTGTTGATAATTATTTACATTATAACAGTCAGCATCCATTTTAATGAAAAGAAACATTGTAAGAGGACAGTTCATAAGGTTAAGTTATTTGCTTATTAAATATGTTGTTTTTCGGAAGTCAGAATCACTGAAAAACATGTTGTTAAGTAAAGGTTATGTGGAACAGATGTTGGTCAATACCACAGAAGTGAAAGAAAAAAGGACTGACACATTTCCCTCAATATTAATTACAGGATTTCCCAAGAAGATGAATGCCGATAATGTGCAAGATAGTTTTGTCAGATCTTTTCCTTTACATATAAGCACAACTAGTACACAGCTTCTGGAAGTTCTCATGGAGAAATGGAAACTTATTTTAGGATAAGGAGCCATATAAAATTTTTGGAGAAATAAATTGTTTTACATATAAGAGAACCTGCAGCATCAAGAATATTTAGAAAGGTCAGGGAATGCTTACTGCAAGGCACATGCTCTTTTCAGCACATATAAATGCCAAAATTGTAAATATTGTAGATATATCTAAGAGAGTTCTACTATAATAAACACATTAAAAGACAATTCTAGTCTAAAGGGAGATATAATTGTAGTACAGAAGGAGCTGCTTATTTAGCCTTCTATGATAGGTGTGATAGTTTTTATGTTGGTAAAGCCACAAAAAATGGTCCTGTAGAAGATATGAACATCAGGCAGTTATAAAGAAAAATGATTATAATAATGCATTAGCTAAACATGTAATTGACTATGTTTCATTTAGAAAGTTACATTTTTTATATCACATTGCTTTTAATGCCTTAGCAGGTAATGTTTATAATGAAATGGAATATAAGGAAGTCACATGGCAAATTATTTTAACAGCCGATAAAAAGCCAGATCTAAATTAAATGATTAATATCAAGTGTTTATTGAATTTACAGAGAATTTAAGTATATAATTAGAGTATATGGTGAAAGGATTAAATGTAGTCTGTACTATATTATTTATATATATTGTCATTTGTATGTGTATTTGTATTTTAAATATATAGTAATTTAAGTACTGTGCATTTAATTTTTTTTTTTGGTTAATTAATTGATTCATTTTATTGCAAATAATATAAAAATATATGATTGCATTAAGAGTTGCTTCTGATGAGGTTCTTGGTAATTAGATAGAACAAAAGCATTAAGCTAAACTGTGTATCCAAGTAAGACTTTCTCCTTGTCAACATGTTAAGTTTTTTAGTTGCATTATCATGGAGCTTTTCTCCCCAGGCCTCCACAGAAAATGGGCATCACACCTAGTTGGACTTTTGTGGGAAACAAATGTCAGTAAATAAATCAATAAATAAATGCAGAAATAAAATTTTGGTTGGTAAATCAAAAGAGATATGTTAAGTGGAAGCCATGTCAGCAGTGCGTTGAAATTTGGGCTTGCTAAAAAAAATGAAATTTATAAAACAGGTTGGATAAATGAGAGTACAATGCGTAGCCAGAAATTATACTTCACACTGCAGGATTTTGACTAATGCACATATCAAGAATAAAGGCAAAAGAGAACTTAAATGATAACCCTTTATGGAACACTGCCATAAAATAATGTTAGCTCCTAACATAACCTGTAATGAAAGGTAATTTTCAATAGTAAAATGAGGTTCTGGTTCAAACCTTTTCATTATGTAAGATGCCCAAATGTATCATTAAATCATATGTAATTTGTAAGACTCAGCAAAAATAAAAGGCTGCTATGAACTGAAACTTGATTTTCTGCTTTTTCTATTGTAAGAAGTGCACATCACACCGGTTAGGAATATTCACTACATAGTAAGAATGTGTCAACCATAGACGGAGTCATGGCAACTGGGGATACCTAGCTGCAAGCTAAGAAAAGTACAGTTTTTTAGGGCAAGAGAAGAGACCAAAGTAAAATGAATTTAGATAAAGCAGCCTATTCAAAAAAGGAATTTATGGCCAAGATGTGCACTGACTAGCAGCAGTTTTATCCAACTCTGCCACTCTGATAATTTCTGACAGGATTTATTATTTTTAAACAATCTTTTTTGCTTTATTTCTTCATATTTGGATACTTCAAACATATTCTAGGATTGTTTTAAAAATAATATAATTCTATTGAAAATTTCCTGTCAAAAAAATCTTCTGACAACATATCCCATTATCCCAGACTGAAAGATGAGTTATTCTAAGGCCTATTCTATGGACATCTCTCTCTCAAAAAAAAAAAATATCCTTGGCAACAAATATGCAAGAAATGTCGCTGAAATTGGATAAGATGGATACAAAAATAGATGGTTTTGAAGAGAAATGCTCAAGATAGATGGACTTAATATGGGTCTACCTGAATTAACCAAAACTGCAAATGACTGACAGTGAGATAACCGACACCAGAAGATCGACAACAGAGAAGACCGACAGTTGAGAATTTCAACGCTGAGAACACTGACATGTTAAGGTAAGTGTGCCATAGGGACGGACATTAGGGTCAGGGTGTGGGTAAGGTAAGTGTGTGATAGTGACAGACATTAGGGTAGGGTGCAGGTGAGGTAAGTGTGCGATAGTGACGGACTTAAGGATTGGGGCGGATTAAGTGAGTTAGGGTTAGGGTGCGGCTAAGGTAAGTGCGATAGTGACAGACTTTAGGGTTAGGGTTTGGGTTAAGGTTAGTGCATATATAGTTGTGTTTGTAAGGTTTAGTGTAGGTTTGTAAGGTTTTTGGTGTGCTTGTGTTGTTTGTGTGTTTTTCAGGAAAGTTATTTGTTTTGTTGATTGTCGGGATTGTGGTTTGCTGGGCATGTGAAGTTTCGTGTTTTTGAACTTTTGGTTTTGTCATGTCAGTCATTTTGTTGTCGGTGTTTTGGCATGTCGGTGTTATCAGATGGACCCCTTAATACATATAGAACTACAACTGCAGAAGTCTCAGATTTCAGACATTGAACAATCTCTCAGTGATGTAGATGGAAGATTTCATGAGGGAGAAAATAACATTGAATTTTTACTAAAACAAAACACAGCACTCCAGAATAAGTTAGAAGATCTTGAAAATAGATCTTGTAGAAATAACCTGAGGATCTTTTGTTTATCAGAATACATAAAAGGCAACAACATGGTGAGTTTTATACATTCTTGGTTACCATCTATTTTAGACCTTCCAGAAGCCCTTTCATATGGAATTGAAAGGGCACACAGATCACTTGTAACGTCTTTAAAAAAAATTCACCTAGATCACTAATAGTAAGATTCATGTCTACACAAGATAAAGAATTAGTACTGAAAACAGCCTGGACCAAATCACCCATAAAAATAAAAGACAGTACTGTACATTTTGACAATGATTAATCAAATCCTGTTATTTCTAAAAGAAAACTTTTTCAACTTCTAATTAAAGAATTGAAGAAAAATCAGATAAAGGTGCACCTTTTATTCCCTTCCAGACTGAAACTGTTTCTCACTGATGGCATAAAAATATTTGATTACTTGGACTCTGCAGTAACATTTGTAAAAGCAAACAAAATATTAGATAAATTAAAGGATATGGAATGGTCAAATATCTCCCTGAAAAGAATTGCAGAAAACAACAGTCAGAAATCAGCTGAAAAGAAGAAGAAACTGAAAGATAAATAACTATCCTAACTCAGCAATATGTGTCTGCTTTATTTTTTCTTTTACTTCTTCTCTTTATCATATTGATGTTGTGAAAATAGTTGGAATTTGATAAAAAGATACTTCTTGGACTGTTATACTCTATACATTGAAGGATGGGAAATGGATCTACATGGGAATTTGCATGCTTGTATCTTTGGATTCCACAGTATTTAAAAAAACTGCTTAAAGGTAACTAAACTTAAACTTGAGTAATTTTAGTTTTGTTTTCTTTTAGGATTTTGGACTAATTCTACCATTTGATGGGTTTCGTTTTTTTTGGTTTACACTTTGCTTATCTTATGGTTACAGCAGTATCATTAGGGCATAGTTAATCTACATATTTGACATTAACTGTCTATAAACCAATGGTTCTCATGCTTATCTGAGTATATTAATACTCAAAAGTAAACCTACAGCTCTTGAATCATTTATTAATATTGTAAGCTCTTTCTCAGGTAGTTCCCACTTAGAAACTAACATTTTTAACTTCAAGGAGCTTGTCTTGAGGCATTTAAATACTTCTTGTTTCCCTGAGCTTCAGCGTTCACCATAACATCAAGTAGAAGAGGAAATCTGACCTTCGACCTCGCCGAGAAGAAACAGGATGGAACACTGAGACGCCAATAATGTATTTCCCTCTATGGCTGTTGAATTATTTTAAAGGACAGCTTATCAACCCTTTTAATCAATAAATTTCAACAGGATTCAAATAAATGCCTCTACACATGTCACGGATCAACACACTGTATTGTGATAGTTTACCAATTTTCAACGATGAATGACTCCTATTGCTAATTCCAGGTAAGGAGTCAACATACCAAACTAGACAAGTGCAAATTAGTAGCAAAAACTTAAAACTGTAAACTTTTTCTTCATTTCTGATTGATATTTTCTTGATTGTGACACCAAGCCATAACAGGATTTTTAACAAATAACACGAAGAAAGCAGATGCAGTGTTAACTCTATGATGACTATATTAATAGCTGTCTGTTTGGTATTTGCTATATAGCATTTTATATTCTTATTGGTAAATCACTTAATGATGATTATATTAATAGCTGTCTGCTTGGTATTTCCTATCTAACATTTTATATTCTTATTGGTAAATCATTTACAAATATATAAAGTACACAGCATCTTAGTTTATATCACTATTAGTCTCAAAGAGTACGTCACTTTCCCTGCTTGAGTAAAACAACTTAGCTTCCTATTACAGAAAGTTCTACACTACTAATGTTAGGGATCCTATTGTAGGTTTGAGAACTGTAAGTCTGATCTTTAAAACTGTAGCAATTTATGTGCAATTAAGGAAAAAGTCTCCATTTCAGTTCTCATCTTTGTTCATTCAAAAAAAAAAAGAGTAGTTGTTGTGATGGAGAAAGGGTGACTTGAGGGCATTCCTTTTGAATTTACTATGGAT
>NC_056733.1:1610703583-1610713879 GCF_019279795.1 Protopterus annectens | reverse complement strand
AAATTAAATTCCAGAATTGATAGGCTGTATATCTCTAATCACCTAATTGACAATTTAAGTAAAGTTAAAGTACACTCGTGCCCATTATTGGATCAAAATGCAATATCTTTTGAATTACTAAATAACTCAAATTATTGTACTCAAATTAAAAGATTTCCAACTTACTTAACCACTTTATCAGATTTTAAAGACTTCATTGCATTCGAAATAAAAACATGTATTACTCTTAACAGTACTGAAGACACATCAGACATATAGCTTTAAAAGCATACCTTTATGGGAAAATAAGTTGGTATATCAATAAAAAATTCTGGGATAAGGAGTTAAACACTCTTCAAGAGAAAATAGATAAGCTAAAATTACATAATTAAATAAAATCAACAAGGCTAAAGAGATTAACCTTTGAATAGTAAATACTTAGAAATTTTGAATCACAAAACCAAAATTAGTCTAGACAGATTTAAATTTATAAAGTTTTCTACCAGCCCTAAGGCATTAAATAATTTAGCCATCAAGACCAAAAGACTTAACAAACTTTACCATATTAAAGAGATCTACTCAGATAAAAAAGAAGGTAACTGAAATAGGTGATATTCTAATGGAGTTTAAAGAATATTTCAATAAAATTAATCAGTGTTGTATTATACTAGATTCTAAATATCTTGTACCAATCTTTTATTAAAAAGTACACTACAAATAAACTAACAGAATTACAGTCTAGTGCCCTAGATAAGCCAATCTCATTATCAGAAATCAAACACCAAATTAACATCTTAAAACAAAGTAAGGCCCCAGGTAATGATGGAATTATTCTGGAAATCTATAAAATAATACCCAAAGAAGCTTTGCTTCTACTACAACAAGTTTTTTCATAATGTCAACATTTAATTAATATGCACCTTGATGGAAATACACCCTTATATCCCCCATATTAAAGACATACAAAAATCCTTCTAGATGTTCCTCATATAGACCAATTTCTCTATTGAACGTAGACTATAAAATATTTATGTCTATTTATTCTAATAGATTAAAGAAATCCCTTCCATTTTTAGTTGATGAAGATCAAACAGGATTTATCCTGAATAGAAACACATATGACAGTATCAAGATAGTGCTAACAGTCATAGATCATGCTTTTAACTCAAAAAATTTAACTCTTTTAAATTTGGATATAAACTATGCCTTTGACTCAGTTAACTGGGATTACCTTTTTTACACATTAGAAACATTTAATTTTTCTAATAAATTTGTACAACTTATAATACATCTTTATAAAGGAAGCCAGGCTTATATAAAGATTGATTTTTATATCTCTCAAAACATATTAATAAAGAGAGGAACTAAACAAGGATGTCCTCTTTCTCCTTTATTCTTTAGTTTTATTATGGAACCCTTAGCCAGTCATATAAAGATGAACCCAAACATAAAGGGTTTTAGTTTGTATTCTGAAATATCTTCTAAAGTACAGCTCTTTGCTAATGACATCCTCCTTACTGTTAATGGAACAAATGAAACCTTACAAAATATATTTGATGTTATAGAATGTTTCCAAAAAAGATCTGGCTTAATTTTTAACAACAACAAAACAAAAATACTTTCCATAAAAACAATCACTAACCTTTGGGATCAGAAATTCATTAATTAGTTGGTTAAAACAGATTATTTAACTTTTTCATGGCAGATTCTTTAACTTACCTAGGAATTATATTAACTAATAATATAAATGCTATAATAAGATAAAATTATAATAATTGCATTTCTACTATAAAAAAATCTAATAACCAAATGGAATCAACTTCTATTTACAATGAATGAGCAACTTTCAATTATTAAAATGATCATATTACCCAAGATACTCTATATTATACAATCCACATCATTACTGCCCCCAAAAGCATTGATAAAAGAATTTAATTCAATGATTTTAAATTTTTTTGTGGGGTCCAAATAAACCCAGAGTAGCTCTTATACATCAAATGAGAGACTGGTCCTTAGAAGGAATAGGGTTGCCTGATATAGAAATGTAATATATATCTTCTGTGGTTAAGATTAGAGGGAAAAAATTCCAAGAAGCTCTTTGCTTCAATACTTATGAAAGGTCTAACTCCAACAAACTTTTAATATTGAATAATCCATTTATTTGGATTTAAAAAAATATTTTATGTTAAATAAATTTCAAAGCAATTGTCCCTACTACATGAAAATTTACTAAAGGAGTTTCAAAATTTTATATATAAAAATATGAGTTACAAATCCTGGATATTTACTATGTTCCCTGTTGCCTATACAAAAGATGTTATTTCAACCTCTAATTTTTCTGACATAATTTTGCTTAAGGACAAAAATATTACCTTTTGGTCTCAGCTTTTGGAAGGGGATAAATTAATCTCTTTAGATTGTCTAACAATAAAATATGACTTAAACAAAAACTTATGGTTACAACTTCAATCATATAGATAATTTGTGACAGATAAAATCAACTCTAGTCCAATAAACTCAAGAATATCAGTACCTAAACTAATAAGCTTTTTAACCATGCTCACACAAAAAGATACATTTAATGAATGTAAACTTTCAAATATTTATAGAATAATTAACATGGAAACAAAAAGTATATTGGATAATTACTGGTATTACTTTACTTTAACTAATAATACCCCACCTTCTGATGATGATGATAAGAAAATAATCCTGGAATCATTCAGACTCCATCCTCCCTTAAGTGGAGATTATATTCATGGAAATTTATCGAGTCTTTTATATACCACATAAACTTGAATTAATCAGTAAAAAAAATACACAGTGTTGGAAATGTAAATTGGAGACCAAAGCAGATTGGTCACATAGGTTCTATGATTGTATAGCTCAGTAAAATATTGGAAAAATATTAATAATTTTCTTTAAGCCTTTTTTCTGATAAATTTGTTTTATCTAAATCTTTGATTTTGTTTAATACTCTGATTCTTAAATGTATCAGAAGTATTGAGTATCCTCTATTATGGTCTATCCTGACAGTAGCTAGAAAAATTATAACAAGCAACTAGAAATCTGAATTTTCTACTTCATTCGCAGAATTCAAAATTATTCTTACTGAACTATGTCAATTATAAATGATGATTATTAAATCTACAACTATTAGAACTCCCTATTCTTATAATCTGTGGTCTAATTTAAAAACTTTACTAGAAAAAAGCTCACACAATTTCTAAAGGTGTTGTTAATTGGTTCCTTTTTTAGTGGCTTGTTAATTTGTTTATTAGACACTGATGTAAATACTTTAGTTGTTGTTATACTTATTTGTATATTTTCTATTTTGTTTCTTCTTTGTTTTTTAACACACAATTTCTTTAATGTATTTCTCTGTTTGAATTTTGTATTGTTAAAAATGTTTTAATAAAAATTGTTTGAAAAAAATGAATTTACAAAACAAAATTTAACCGACACTGTACCAATATAAATGAGGGGGAACAGACAAAAAGTGAATTATGAAAGAAAATAGCAATTTCAAGAATGGTGTTGGTATTATAGGACAGTTTGACTCATGCATAAGTCCAAGCACTGTTCCTGGCAAATTAATACATTAGAACAAATAGAAACAGGAATCCAATAGTTTGCTAACTTAGATACAGATAGTAAAGAAAAACTCTGATAAATGACATAGAAGCACCAGTAAGGTAAAAATAAGTTAAGTTGTTGGATTGCATACCTCTCAACTTCTTTGCTCAAGAATTCTGACTAGAGCTAAAAATCATGAGGGGACAAAGGTCCAAAATCAGGGACATTTATAAATATTTCTCCAATGCACCTTAAAAAAGTTACTAGAGCAAAAGAGTTTGCATCAAGATGCATTTTCAGAATATTAAGAAGTATGAAACTCTAGTGTCTGGCATTATTGATTGACTGTAATCCTCATTGATTTACCAGGAAATCAAAAATTTTACAAGGAACATGGCAAAATATGCAGCAAAATCAGGTACATTCTTCAAAATCAAGGAAAGTTGATAGATATATAGGACCTGCTGAAAGAGACTAAATATTTAGGAATTTAACAGCTTGACTAGCAGAATAATAAGGGATATTAACACAGTATCCAGCAAAAAGCACAGAAAGGGAAAAGGCCTAAAACGTCTGTATTGACAAATGGTTATACAAACATTTTCAGTCAAATATGAATGCAAAAGCTTGTCAAAATAACATTTCTTCTTTGCAATTAGCTATTTTATCTTTGCAGCTACTCCAAGAAAACTAAGGTTTACTGGAAAGAGCATTTGATAACAAATATTATTTTTAAACAGGAACTGCTAGCTTCTTGCTAATTTATATTCCAGACCATCTGCAGGCAGAGACCTTCAGCTGAGAGTTATACCAATAAAAGCCTGGTTTACTCCTGGTAGTTTTAAGGATTCTAACTTTATCATGAAAGTTTAATAATATGAAATAAATTAGTCTAGGGGAATCAGAAATAGACTTTGTGCTAAATGCTGGGTGTGTCCCTTCTGTCATGAAGGATGCTTTTGCTTTTTTACCTCAACTCATCGGTTGGCAGAGTTATATTTTTTCATGCAAGCCTTTAATGAGTACAAGGTTACATCATCTTACTACTAAAGTCAATCAGTTTGTCTTTCAAATGTGCAATTTCTTTAGAGTATAAGTCAATTTTGATTGTAGCATTAGAAATATTGTCCTCACAGTCTGAGAGCATTGTCTCAGAGTCCACAATCTTAGATACTAATTCAGCCAAATTAATATTAATGCTACTGAGATGTGAATACATTTTCTCCATAACTAACTGTAATGCTTTCAGTTCAGTAACAGAAATATATTTATCAGCGGTAGACTTTAAAGTAGGTAACCCAGCCACTGGGGATGCACAAGCCAGTGCATTTCTTTGTGCTGGTCCCAAGCCCGGATAAATGGGGAGGGTTGCATCAGGAAGGGCATCCAGCATAAAACTTCACCAAACCATTTCATGCAATCAGCAGTAAATATTTCCATACCGGATCGGTCGAGGCCCGGGTTAACAATGACCACCACCAGTACTGTTAGCCAACAGCGTGCTGGCGGAAATTTGGCTACTGTTGGCCGAAGTAGGAGAAGAGGCGGAAGGCATGGCCGAAGGCAGGAAGAGAGGAGAAAGGCTAGGACTGTGATAGTGAGGGTCAGAACTTTGAATGTTGGTAGTATGACTGGTATAGGGAGAGAGCTAGCTGATATGATGGACAGAAGGAAGGTTGGTATATTGTGTGTGGAAGAGACCAGATGGAAGGGGAGTAAGGCTAGGGGTATCGGAGGTGGGTTCAAATTGTTTTATCATGGTGTGGATGGGAGGAGAAATGGCGTAGGAGTTATTCTGAAGGAACAGTATGAAAAGAGTGTTTTGGAGGTGAAAAGAGTGTCGGATAGATTGATGTTTATGAAGCTGGAAATTGATGGTGTAATGATGAATGTTGTTAGTGCATATGCTCCACACTTTGGATGTGCAGTGGATGAGAAAGAAAAATTTTGGAGTGAATTGGATGAAGTGGTGATGACTGTACCCAAGGGTGAGAGAGTGGTGATTGGAGCAGATTTCAATGGGCATGTTGGTGAAGGGAATAGAGGGGATGAGAAAGTGAAGGGTAGGTATGGTGTTAAACAAAGGAATGCAGAAGGTCAGATGGTAGTGGAGTTTGAGAAAAGGATGGGCATGGCTGTGGTGAATACATATTTTAATAAGAGGGAGGAGCATAGGGTGACATACAAGAGTGGAGGAATATGCACACAGGTGGATTATATCTTATGTAGGATGGCCAGTTTGAAGGAGATTGGAGACTGTAAAGTGGTGACCGGAGAAAGTGTAGTTAGGCAGCATAGGATGGTGGTTTGCAGGATGACATTGGTGATCAAGAGGAGGAGGAGTGTGAGGGCAACACCAAGGATAAAATGGTGGAAATTGAAAAAGGGTGATTGTGAGGTGGAGTTCAGGGATGAGTTAAGATAGCACTGGGTGGCAGTGAAGAGTTACCAAATAGCTGGGTAATTACAGCAGAGCTAGTAAGGGAGATGGCTAGAAAGGTGCTTGGTATCACATCGGAAAAGAGGAAGGATGACAAGGAGACATGGTGGTGGAATGAGGAAGTACAGAAGAGTATACAGGCAAAGAGGTTGGCAAAGAAGAAGAGGGATTGTCAGAGAGATGAAGAAAGTAGACAGGAGTATAAGGAGATGAGGGGCATGGCAAAGAGAGAGGTGGCGAAGGCTAAGGATAAGGCACATGAAGAGTTGTATGAAAGTTTGGACACTATGGAGGGAGAAAATGACCTGTACCAATTGGCTAGACAGAGGGACCGAGCTAGTAAAGATGTGCAGCAGGTAAAGGTGATAAAAGATAATGAGGGAAACATACAAGCAAGGAGAGTGTGTTGTGGAGATGGAAAGAGTACTTTGAGGGGTTGATGAATGAAGAGAATGAGAGGGAGAGAAGGTTGGATGATGTAGGGATAGTGAATCATGAAGTACAATAGATTAGCAAGGAGGAAGTAAGGATAGCTATGAAGAGAATGAAGAATGGAAAGGCTGTTGGCCCAGATGACATACCTGTGGAAGCATGGAGGTGTTTAGGTGAAATGGCAGTGGAGATTTTAACCAGATTGTTTAATGAAATCTTAGAAAGTGAGAGGATGCCTAAGGAATGGAGAAAAAGTGTTTTGGTACCGATTTTTAAGAATAAGGGTGATGTGCAGAGCTGTAGTAACTACAGAGGGATTAAATTGTTCAGTCACAGCATGAAGTTATGGGAAAGAGTAGTGTAAGCAAGGTTAAGAAGGGAGTTGATGATTAGTGATCAGCAGTATGGTTTCATGCCGGGAAAGGGCACTACAGATGTGATGTTTTCTCTGAGAGTGTTGATGGAAAAGTACAGAGAATGTCAGAAGGAGTTGCATTGTGTTTTTGTAGACTTAGAAAAAGTATATGACAGGGTGTCTAGAGAGGAGTTGTGGTATTGTATGAGGAAGTCAGGAGTGTCAGAGAAGTATGTAAGAGTGGTACAGGATATGCACGAGGGTAGTGTGACAGCGGTGAGGTCTGCGGTGGGAGTGACAGATGCATTTAAGGTGGAGGTGGGGTTAAATCAAGGATCGTCTCTGAGCCCTTTCTTATTTGCAATGTTGATGGACAGGTTGACAGACGAGATCAGACAGTAGTCCCCATGGACTATGATGTTTGCAGATGACATCGTGATCTGTAGTGAGAGTAGGGAACAGGTGGAGGAGACCCTGGAGAGATGGAGATATGCTCTAGAGAGAAGAGGAATGTAGGTCAGCAGGACTAAGACAGAATATATGTGTGTGAATGAGAGGGAGGATAGAAGAATGGTGAGGATGCAAGGAGTAGAGGTGGCGAAGGTGGATGTGTTTAAATACTTGGGGTCAATAGTTCAGAGTAACGGTGAGTGTGGAAAAGAGGTGAAGAAGAGAGTACATGCAGGATGGAGTGGGTGGAGAAGAGTGTCAGGAGTGATTTGTGAAAGACAAGTACCTGTAAGAGTGAAAGGGAAGGTCTACAAGAGGGTAGTGAGACCAGCTATGTTATATGGGTTGGAGACAGTGGCATTGAAAAAAGGCAGGAGTTTGAGCTCGATGTGGCAGAGTTAAAGATGTTAATATTTGCACTGGGTGTGACGAGGGTGGACAGGATTAGGAATAAGTATATTAGAGGGTCAGCCCAGGTTGGAAGGTTTGGAGACAAAGCCAGAGAGGCACGATTACTTTGGTTTGGACATGTGCTGAGGAGGGATGCTGAGTATATTGGGAAAAAGATGCTAAGGATGAAGCTACCAGGTAACAGGAAAAGAGGAAGGCCTAAGATAAGGTTTATGGATGTGGGGAGAGAGGACATGCAGGTAGTTGGTGTGACAGAGCAAGATGCAGAGGACAGGAACAAAATGGAAACAGGTGATCTGCTGTGGCGACCCCTAACGGGAACAGCCGAAAGAAGATGATGATGAGACTTTAAAGTAGGTACATTTTCTCTATTCCTTTCTGAAATTGTATGTCTTTTAGTTTTAATTTCTTTTTCTGATGTTGAGATTGAAAACCATTTTGTTTTCATATCTTGAGATTCCATCTTCTCTCTAGTTTTACTAGCAATTGCTGATAAAAAGATAACTGTAATATTAGCTGACAGTTCTAAAATACTGAAAGAAATATGATGGCTGTAAATCCGCAGGAGGAAAAAGAAAGGTAGCTGAAAATGTAAAAGAAAACTATAGTAATATATTGCCCTGATTCTTGTTAATTGAAGGAATCACTAAAAAATTATGAACCCTTCCAAAAATTCAGGAAGAGAGTCAGAGCTAGCATAAAAGTCCACACTTATAGCACAGCCATCATCATGGAATCTGACCAGTTTCATTGTTATTCTTGGGAAGGAATATTATGTCATCACAATACAACATTTGTTATCAGGTGTTGCTACATAAAATTGTAAACATAGTCCCGACAAAGAGTAGAAGCAAAATTGTAAATGTAGGCTTAATTAGGGTTTCTAAGACAAAATGATTTAATATGATTGAAGATATCCACATTAATCCTCTGCTAAACAACAATGCACGTTAAATCATATAGATTACTGTAATTAACTAATTAAAAAAATACTTAATGATATCAAGGTTAGTATCATTATCTTTGGAAATGTACAGTCATTGATTCTGCAATTTCTGATATTGTGATATAAAATTTACAAATTTCTTATTTGTCTGAATAATGGTGTACATTTTACCAAAATTACTCAACCTATAATATTCATAATAATAATGCAGATACCCATTTTATAAGTGTAATAAAACATGCTGAGATATGTGTTAGTGTATACACACACACACACACACACACACACACACACACACACACACACACACACACACACACACACACAGTCTACCAGGGGCATATGTACCATCTATTCCTGTGATAATCACAGATGAATACACACACACACACACACACACACACACACACACACACACACATACACACACACACAAAAATGGCGGTGCCCTGTGTGACAGCGGCTACTTCAGTTCAACAGGAAAATGTGCATTATTTGTCTTGTTTTATGTCAAAATCATTGAAAATAACTGAATCTGGGGCAAATACAGAAGGAAGACTAAGTTATGACACAAATAGCTTACAGGAAATTTAGCACCTATGCTTAGAATGCAGAATAATTGATGGGCTGCTGTCTGCATGTCCTGTGAGGCCTACAAGACTCCACGTACTACAGTAAGTAGGAATTATACTCAGACATGGCTCAAATTGCCTTGCTCACGCAAAGCTGTCTGCTATCACATACAGGAAGTGGAAAAGAAGGAAAAGGTGAAAGAACAAGAAAGCATGGATCTCATGCTGGACTCTCTGCCAGGTTAAAAGCTAATCCATACCGGCCTGTACTCCTATCCTTGCTAGTGGCCAATGTTCGCTCCTTGGATAACAAAATAGACTACATAAGACTGGAGTTAACCACTCACAGCAAGGTGAGAAACAGCTGTGTACTTATGTTTACTGAGACATGGTTAAACAATAATATAAATAACAGTGCAGTCTATGTAGAAGGCCTTACATTATTTAGAGCAGACAGAAACCAGGCACTCTGCAGAAAATCAAGGGGAGGGGGGGTGTATGTATCTGTGTCAGCAATAACTGGCACACCAACTGTGAGTTGGTTACTAAACACTGCTCTGAAAATATCAAGTTTATATCATTGAAATGCAGATCTTTCTATCTGCCAAGGGACTTCAATGGTGTGAGCATCACAGTGGTATATATTCCCCCCAGTGCCAATACCAACGAGGCACTGAATACACTTTACCAGTCAATCAGTGAGCTACAAAACCAGAATCTAGAGTTTGCTCACATAATAAGATGTGATTTTAATCAAACAAATCTGAAAGCAGTTTTATTTCATTACTTCCAACATGTGGTCTTTGCAACGAAGGGAGAAAACATTCTAGATAAGGTCTATACTAATGTCAAGCTACCATATAAGGCAGTACCTCATCCACATCTGGGTAACTCAGATCATCTCTCTATTTTGCTACTACCAGCATATAGGCCATTGTTAATCAGAAGAAAGCCATCCAGGAAACAAATAAGGTTATGGCCAGAGGTAGCAATCTCAGCACTCCAGGACTGCTTCAAAAGCACAGACTGGAATATATTTATGGAGTTGGTTACTATGGACCAGAAAATTAACCTGGATGAGTACACAGAGTCCGTGATGGCCTATATATCAAAGTGTGTGGATGATGTGACA